>NC_090033.1:17754858-17774858 GCF_037176765.1 Anolis sagrei
GTTTAGGGTTAGGGTTAGGGTTAGGGTTAGGGTTGTTAGGGTTCGGGTTTGGGTTTGGGTTACGGGTAGGGGTAGGGTTAGGGTGAGGGTTGGGGTTGTGGTTGGGTTTAGGGTTAGGGTTAGGGTTAGGGTTAGGGTTAGCGTTAGGGTAAGGGTAAGGTTTTGGTTAGGGTTTGGGTTAGTGTTAGGGTTCAGGTTCGGGTTTCGGTTAGGGGTAGGGCTAGGGTTTGAGTTCGGGTTAGGGTGGTCTGACCTGTGATTTCAGGTGTGTTCCCACCAAGGCAGAAGAGAATTAGGTTTAGGGTTAGGGTTAGCGTTAGGGTTAGACGTAATGTGATTTCAGGTGTGCTCTGACCAAGGCCGAAGAGAGATGTTGTTAGGTTTAGAGTTAGGGTTAGGGTTCAGTTTTGGGTTCGGGATAGGGTTTGCGTAATGGTTAGTGGTAGGGTTAGGGTTGGGGTTGGGGTTGGGTTTAGTGTTAGGGTTAGGGTTCCATTTCGGGTTCAGGTTCGGGATAGGGTTCGGGTTAGGGGTAGGGTAAGGGCTGGGGTTGGGTTTCGTGTTAGGCTGTGGTTTAGGGTTAGGGTTAGGGTAGGGTTAGGGTTAGGGTTAGGGTAAGGTTTAGTGTTAGGGTTAGGGTTCGGGTTATGGTTAGCAATAGGGTTAGGTTTCAGGTGTGGTCTCACCAAGGCAGAAGAGAGTTGGGGTTAGGGTTAGGGTTATGGTTAGCGATAGGGTTAGGTTAACGTTTAGGGTTAGACACAATGTGGTTCCTGGTGTCGTCTGACCATGGCAGAATATACTTAGGCTGAGGGTTGGGGTTAGGGTTAGGGTTAGGGTTAGGGTAGACAAAATGTGATTCCAGTTGTGTTTAGGGTAAGGGTTAGGATTAGGGTTAGTGTTAGGGTAAGGGTAAGGGTTAGGGTTAGGGTTAGGGTTAGGGTTAGGGTTAGGGTTAGGGTTAGGGTTGGGGTTGGGGTTGGGGTTGTGGTTAGGTTTACGGTTAGGATTAGGGTTCGGGATATGGTTATGGTTAGGGTTAGGGTTAGAGTTAGGGTTAGAGTTTGGGTTAGGGTTAGGGTTCGGGTTCGGGTTTGGGTTAGGGTTAGCTTTAGGGTGCTCTGACCTGTGATTTCAGGTGTGGTCTGACGAAGGCAGAAGAGAGTTGGGGTTAGGCTTAGGGTTATGGTTAGCGATAGAGTTAGGTTTATGGTTAGGTTTACGGTTAGGGTTAGACACAGTGTGGTTCCTGGTGTGGTCGTACCATGGCAAAAGATAATTAGGCTAAGGGTTGCGGTTATGGTTAGGGTTAGGGTAGACACAATGTGATTCCAGTTGTGTTTAGGGTAAGGGTTAGGGTTAGGGGAAGGGTTAAGGTTAGGGTTAGGGTTAGGGTTAGGGTTAGGGTTAGGGTTAGGGTTAGGGTTAGGGTTAGGGTTAGGGTTAGGGTTAGGGTTAGGGTTAGGGTTAGGGTTAGGGTTAGGGTTAGGGTTAGGGATAGGGCGGTCTGACCTGTGATTCCAGGTGTGGTCTCACCAAGGCAGAAGAGAGTTGGGGTTAGGATTAGGTTATGGTTAGCGATAGGGTTAGATTTGGGTTAGGGTTAGGGTTAGGGTTAGGGTTATGGGTAGGGTAAGTGTTAGGGTTAGCGTTAGGGTTAGGGTTAGGGTTAGGGTAAGGGTTAGGGTTAAGGTTAGGGTTAGGTTTAGGGTTATGGTTAGGGTAAGTGTTAGGGTTAGGGTTAGGGTAAGGGTTAGGGTTAGGGTAAGTGTTAGGGTTAGCGTTAGAGTTAGGGTTAGGGTTAGGGTTAGGGTAAGGGTAAGGGTAAGGGTTAGGGTTAGGGTTAGGGTTAGGGTTTGGGTTAGGGTTAGGGTTAGGTTTAGGGTTAGGGTTAGGGCTAGGGTTAAGGTTAGGGTAAGTGTTAGGGTTAGGGTTAGGGTTAGGGTTAGGGTTTGGGTTTGGGTTTGGGTTAGGGTTAGGGTTAGGGTTAGGGTTTTGGTTAGGATTAGGGTTAGGGTGGTCTGACCTGTGATTTCAGGTGTGGTCTCACCAAGGCAGAAGAGAGTTGGCGTTAGGATTAGGGTTAGCGATAGGGTTAGGTTTATGGTTAGGGTTACGGTTATTGTTAGACACAATTTGATACCAGTTGTGGTCTGACCAAGGCTGAAGAGAGTTAGATTTAGAGTTAGGGTTAGGATTAGGGTTAGACACAATGTTGTTCCTGGTGTGGTCTGACCATGGAAGAACATAATTAGGCTTAGGGTTAGTGTTAGGGTTAGACACAATTTGATTCCACTTGTGGTCTACCCAAGGCAGAAGAAAGTTAGGGTTAAGCTTATAGATTTAGAGTGATTTCAGGTGTGGTCTCACCAAGGCAGAAGAGATTTGGGTTAGGGTTAGGGTTAGCGATAGGGTTAGGTCTATGGTTAGGGTTAAAGTTAATTTTAGGCACAATTTGACTCCACTTGTGGTCTACCCAAGGCAGAAGAGAGTTAGGGTTAAGCTTCTTGTTAGGATTAGTGTTAGACACAATGTGATTCCTGGTGTGGTCTAACAAAGGCAGAAGAGAATTAGGTTTAGGGTTAGGGTTAGTGTTAAGGATAGACATAATGTGATTTCAGATGTGGTCTGACCAAGGCAGAAGCGAGTTGTTGTTAGGTTTATGGTTAGGGTTAGCGTTAGGGTTCGGGTTCGGGATAGGGTTTGGGTTTGGGTTAGGGGAAGGGTTAGGGTTGGGGTTGGGTTTAGTGTTAGGGTTAGGGTTCGGGTTCGGGTTCGGGATATGGTTCGGGTTCGGGTTAGGGGTAGGGTTGGGTTTGAGTTTAGTGTTAGTCTTAGAGTTAGGGTTAGGGTTAGGGTAGGGTTTGGGTAAGGTTTTTGTTTAGGGCTAGGTTTAGGGATAGGGTAGGGTTAAGGTGGTCTGACATGTGATCATTCCAGTTGTGGTCTGACCAAGGAAGAAGAGAGTTAGATTTAGAGTTAGGGTTAGGGTTAGACACAATGTGATTCCAGTAGTGTTTAGGGTTAGGGTTAGGTTTTGGGTTAGGGCTGGGGTCATAGTCAGGGTCAGGGTCAGGGTTAGGGTTAGGGTTAGGGTTAGGGTTAGGGTTAGGGTTAAGGTGGTCTGACATGTGATTTCAGGTGTGGTCTCACCAAGGCAGAAGAGAGTTGGCGTTAGGGTTAGGGTTAGCGATAGGGTTAGATTTATGATTAGGGTTAGGGTTCAGGATATGGTTAGGGTTATGGTTAGGTCTAGGGTTAGAGTTAGGGTTAGGGTTTGGGTTAGGGTTAGGATTAGGGTTAGGGTTTGGGTTAGGGTTAGCTTTAGGGTGGTCTGACCTGTGATTTCAGGTGTGGTCTGACCAAGGCAGAAGAGAGTTGGGGTTAGGGTTAGGGTTATGGTTAGCGATAGGGTTAGGTTAATGGTTAGGTTTACGGTTAGGGTTAGACACAATATGGATCCTCGTGTGGTCTGACCATGGCAGAAGATAGTTAGGTTTAGGGTTGGGGTTAGAGTTAGGGTTAGGTTTAGGGTTAGGAGAGACACAATGTGATTCCAGTTATGTTTAGGGTAAGGGTTAGGGTTAGGGTTAGGTTTAGGTTTAGGATTAGGGTTAGAGTTAGGGTTAGGGTTAGGGTTAGGGTTGAGGTTGGGGTTGGGGTTGTGGTTAGGTTTACGGTTAGGATTAGGGTTCGGGATATGGTTAGGTTTAGGGTTAGGGTTAGGGTTAGAGTTAGGGTTAGGGTATGGGTTAGGGTTAGGGTTAGGGTTTGGGTTAGGGTTAGGGTTGGGGTTAGGGTTAGGGTTAGAGTTAGGGTTAGGGTTAGGGTTGGGTTTGGGGTTGGGGTTGTGGTTAGGTTTACCGTATGGATTAGGGTTCGGGATATGGTTAGGGTTAGGGTTAGGGTTAGCGTTAGGGTTAGGGTTTGGGTTAGGGTTAGGGTTAGGGTTAGGGTTATGGTTTGGGTTAGGGTTAGGGTTGGAGTTGGGGTTGGGGTTGGGGTTAGCTTTACGGTTAGGATTAGTGTTCGGAATATGGTTAGGGATAGTGTTAGTGTTAGAGTTAGGGGATTAGGGTTTGGGTTTGGGTTAGGGTTAGGGTTAGGGTTAGGGTTAGGGTTAGGGTTAGGGTTAGGGTTTGGTTTGGGTTAGGGTTAGCTTTAGGGTGGTCTGACCTGTGATTTCAGGTGTGGTCTGACCAAGGCAGTAGAGAGTTGGGGTTAGGGTTAGGGTTAGGGTTAGGGTTAGGGTTAGGGTTAGGGTTAGGGTTAGGGTTAGCGATAGGGTTAGGTTAATGGTTAGGTTTACGGTTTGGGTTAGACACAATATGGTTCCTCATGTGGTCTGACCATGGCAGAAGATAATTAGGCTTAGGGTTGGGGTTAGGGTTAGGGTTAGGGTTAGGGTTAGGGTTAGGGTTAGGGTTAGGGTAGACACAATGTGATTCCAGTAATGTTTAGGGTAAGGGTTAGGGGTAGGGTTAGGTTTAGGTTTAGGGTTAGGTTTAGGGTTAGGGTTAGGGTTAGGGTTAGGGTTAGGGTTAGGGTTAGGGTTAGGTATGGGGTTGGGGTTGGGGTTGGGGTTGTGGTTAGGTTTACGGTTAGGTTTAAGGTTCGGGATATGGTTAGGGTTAGGGTTAGGGTTAGAGTTAGGGTTAGGGTTTGGGTTAGGGTTAGGGTTAGGGTTAGGGTTTGGGTTAGGGTTAGGGTTGTGGTAAGGGTTAGGGTTAGAGTTAGAGTTAGGGTTAGGGTTGGGGTTGTGGTTGGGGTTGTGGTTAGGTTTACAGTAAGGATTAGGTTTCGGGATATGGTTAGGGTTAGGGTTAAAGTTAGAGTTAGGGTTAGGGTTTGGGTTAGGGTTAGGGTTAGGGTTTGGGTTAGGGTTAGGGTTGGAGTTGGGGTTGGGGTTAGCTTTAACGTTAGGATTAGGGTTCGGAAAATGGTTAGGGTTACGGTTAGGGTTAGAGTTAGGGTTAGGGTTTGGGCTAGGGTTAGGGTTAGGGTTTGGTTTGGGTTAGGGTCAGCTTTAGGGTGGTCTGACCTGTGATTTCAGGTGTGGTCTGACCAAGGCAGAAGAGAGCTGGGGTTAGGGTTAGGGTTATGGTTAGCGATACGGTTAGGTTTATGGTTAGGTTTACGGTTAGGGTTAGAAACAATGTGGTTCCTGGTGTGGTCTGACCATCGCAAAAGATGATTAGGCTAAGGGTTGGGGTTATGGTTAGGGTTAGGGTGGACACAATGTGATTCCAGTTGTGTTTAGGGTAAGGGTTAGGGTTACGGTTAGGGTTAGACACAATTTGATTCCACTTGTGGTCTACCCAAGGCAGAAGAGAGTTAGGGTTAAGCTTATAGATTTAGAGTGATTTCAGGTGTGGTCTCACCAAGGCAGAAGAGATTTGGGTTAGGGTTAGGGTTAGCGATAGGGTTAGTTTTACGGTTAGGGTTAAAGTTCGGGATATGGTTAGGGTTAGGGTTAGGGCTAGGGTTAGAGTTAGGGTTAGGGTTTGGGTTAGGGTTAGGGTTAGGGTTAGCTTTAGGGTGGTCTGACCTGTGATTTCAGGTGTGGTCTGACCAAGGCAGAAGAGAGTTGGGGTTAGGGTTAGGGTTATGGTTAGCGATAGGGTTAGGTTAATGGTTAGGTTTCCGGTTAGGGTTAGACACAATATGGTTCCTCGTGTGGTCTGACCATGGCAGAAGATAATTAGGCTTAGGGTTGGGGTTAGGGTTAGGGTTAGGGTTAGGGTTAGGGTTAGGGTTAGGGTTAGGGTTAGGGTTAGGGTTAGTATTAGGGTTAGGGTTAGGGTTAGCGATAGGGTTAGTTTAATGGTTAGGTTTACGGTTAGGGTTAGACACAATATGGTTCCTCGTGTGGTCTGACCATGGCAGAATATAATTAGGCTTAGCGTTGGGGTTGGGGTTAGGGTTAGGGTTAGGGTTAGGGTTAGGGTTAGAGTTAGGGTTAGGGTTAGTGTTGGGGTTGGGGTTGTCGTTAGGTTTACCGTATGGATTAGGATTCGGGATATGGTTAGGGTTAGGGTTAGGGTTAGGGTTAGAGTTAGGGTTAGGGTTTGGGTTTGGGTTAGGGTTATGGTTTGGGTTAGGGTTAGCGTTGGAGTTGGGGTGGGGTTGGGGTTAGCTTTACGGTTAGGATTAGGGTTCGGAATATGTTTAGGGTTAGGGTTAGGGTTAGAGTTAGGGTTAGGGTTTGGGTTAGGGTTAGGGTTAGGGTTAGGGTTAGGGTTAGCTTTAGGGTGGTCTGACCTGTGATTTCAGGTGTGGTCTGACCAAGGCAGAAGAGAGTTGGGGTTAGGGTTAGGGTTATGGTTAGCGATAGGGTTAGGTTTATGGTTAGGGTTAGGGTTAGGGTTAGCGATAGGGTTAGTTTTACGGTTAGGGTTAAAGTTCGGGATATGGTTAGGGTTAGGGTTAGGGCTAGGGTTAGAGTTAGGGTTAGGGTTTGGGTTAGGGTTAGGGTTAGGGTTAGCGTTTGGGTTATGGTTAGATTTAGGGTGGTCTGACCTGTGATTTCAGGTGTGGTCTGACCAAGGCAGAAGAGAGTTGGGGTTAGGGTTAGGGTTATGGTTAGCGATAGGGTTAGGTTAATGGTTAGGTTTACGGTTAGGGTTAGACACAATATGGTTCCTCATGTGGTCTGACCATGGCAGAAGATAATTAGGCTTAGGGTTGGGGTTACGGTTAGGGTTAGGGTAGACACAATGTGATTCCAGTTATGTTTAGGGTAAGGGTTAGGGTTAGGGTTAGGGTTAGGGTTAGGGTTAGGGTTAGGGTTAGCGATAGGGTTAGGTTAATGGTTAGGTTTACGGTTAGGGTTAGACACAATATGGTTCCTCGTGTGGTCTGACCATGGCAGAAGATAATTAGGCTTAGGGTTGGGGTTAAGGTTAGGGTTAGGGTAGACACAATGTGATTCCAGTTATGTTTAGGGTTAGGGTTAGGGTTAGGGTTAGGGTTGGATTAGGGTTAGGGTTCGGGTTAGGGTTAGGTTTACGTTTAGGGTTAGACACAATGTGGTTCCTGGTGTGGTCTGACCATCGCAAAAGATAATTAGGCTAAGGGTTGGGGTTATGGTTAGGGTTAGGGTGGACACAATGTGATTCCAGTTGTGTTTAGGGTAAGGGTTAGGTTTAGGGTTAGGGTTAGGGCTAGGGTTAGGGTTATGGTAAGGGTTAGGGTTAGGGTTAGGGTTAGGGTTAGGGTTGGATTAGGGTTAGGGTTAGGGTTCGGGTTAGGGTTAGGGTTAGGGTTCGGGTTAGGGTTAGGGTTAGTGTTAGGGTTAGGGTTAGGGTTAGGGTTAGGGTTAGGGTTAGGGTTAGGGTTAGGGTTAGGGTTAGGATTCGGGTTAGGGTTAGGGTTAGTGTTAGGGTTAGGGTTAGGGATAGGGCGGTCTGACCTGTGATTCCAGGTGTGGTATCACCAAGGCAGAAGAGAGTTGGGGTTAGGGTTAGGGTTAGCGATAGGGTTAGATTTATGGTGAGGGTGACGGTTATTGTTAGAAACAATTTGATTCCAGTTGTGGTCTGACTAAGGCCTAAGAGAGTTAGATTTAGAGTTAGGGTTAGGATTAGGGTTAGACACAATGTGGTACCTGGTGTGGTCTGACCATGGCAGAACATAATTAGGCTTAGGGTTAGGGTTAGGGTTACGGTTAGGGTTAGACACAATTTGATTCCACTTGTGGTCTACCCAAGGCAGAAGAGAGTTAGGGTTAAGCTTATAGATGTAGAGTGATTTCAGGTGTGGTCTCACCAAGGCAGGAGAGATTTGGGTTAGGGTTAGGGTTAGCGATAGGGTTAGTTTTACGGTTAGGGTTAAAGTTCGGGTTATGGTTAGGGTTAGGGTGGACACAATGTGATTCCAGTTGTGTTTAGGGTAAGGGTTAGGGTTACGGTTAGGGTTAGACACAATTTGATTCCACTTGTGGTCTACCCAAGGCAGAAGAGAGTTAGGGTTAAGCTTATAGATTTAGAGTGATTTCAGGTGTGGTCTCACCAAGGCAGAAGAGATTTGGGTTAGGGTTAGGGTTAGCGATAGGGTTAGTTTTACGGTTAGGGTTAAAGTTCGGGATATGGTTAGGGTTAGGGTTAGGGCTAGGGTTAGAGTTAGGGTTAGGGTTTGGGTTAGGGTTAGGGATAGGGTTAGCTTTAGGGTGGTCTGACCTGTGATTTCAGGTGTGGTCTGACCAAGGCAGAAGAGAGTTGGGGTTAGGGTTAGGGTTATGGTTAGCGATAGGGTTAGGTTAATGGTTAGGTTTCCGGTTAGGGTTAGACACAATATGGTTCCTCGTGTGGTCTGACCATGGCAGAAGATAATTAGGCTTAGGGTTGGGGTTAGGGTTAGGGTTAGGGTTAGGGTTAGGGTTAGGGTTAGGGTTAGGGTTAGGGTTAGTATTAGGGTTAGGGTTAGGGTTAGCGATAGGGTTAGTTTAATGGTTAGGTTTACGGTTAGGGTTAGACACAATATGGTTCCTCGTGTGGTCTGACCATGGCAGAATATAATTAGGCTTAGCGTTGGGGTTGGGGTTAGGGTTAGGGTTAGGGTTAGGGTTAGGGTTAGAGTTAGGGTTAGGGTTAGGGTTGGGGTTGGGGTTGTCGTTAGGTTTACCGTATGGATTAGGATTCGGGATATGGTTAGGGTTAGGGTTAGGGTTAGGGTTAGAGTTAGGGTTAGGGTTTGGGTTTGGGTTAGGGTTATGGTTTGGGTTAGGGTTAGCGTTGGAGTTGGGGTGGGGTTGGGGTTAGCTTTACGGTTAGGATTAGGGTTCGGAATATGTTTAGGGTTAGGGTTAGGGTTAGAGTTAGGGTTAAGGTTTGGGTTAGGGTTAGGGTTAGGGTTAGGGTTAGGGTTAGCTTTAGGGTGGTCTGACCTGTGATTTCAGGTGTGGTCTGACCAAGGCAGAAGAGAGTTGGGGTTAGGGTTAGGGTTATGGTTAGCGATAGGGTTAGGTTTATGGTTAGGGTTAGGGTTAGGGTTAGCGATAGGGTTAGTTTTACGGTTAGGGTTAAAGTTCGGGATATGGTTAGGGTTAGGGTTAGGGCTAGGGTTAGAGTTAGGGTTAGGGTTTGGGTTAGGGTTAGGGTTAGGGTTAGCGTTTGGGTTATGGTTAGATTTAGGGTGGTCTGACCTGTGATTTCAGGTGTGGTCTGACCAAGGCAGAAGAGAGTTGGGGTTAGGGTTAGGGTTATGGTTAGCGATAGGGTTAGGTTAATGGTTAGGTTTACGGTTAGGGTTAGACACAATATGGTTCCTCATGTGGTCTGACCATGGCAGAAGATAATTAGGCTTAGGGTTGGGGTTACGGTTAGGGTTAGGGTAGACACAATGTGATTCCAGTTATGTTTAGGGTAAGGGTTAGGGTTAGGGTTAGGGTTAGGGTTAGGGTTAGGGTTAGGGTTAGGGTTAGCGATAGGGTTAGGTTAATGGTTAGGTTTACGGTTAGGGTTAGACACAATATGGTTCCTCGTGTGGTCTGACCATGGCAGAAGATAATTAGGCTTAGGGTTGGGGTTAAGGTTAGGGTTAGGGTAGACACAATGTGATTCCAGTTATGTTTAGGGTTAGGGTTAGGGTTAGGGTTAGGGTTGGATTAGGGTTAGGGTTCGGGTTAGGGTTAGGTTTACGTTTAGGGTTAGACACAATGTGGTTCCTGGTGTGGTCTGACCATCGCAAAAGATAATTAGGCTAAGGGTTGGGGTTATGGTTAGGGTTAGGGTGGACACAATGTGATTCCAGTTGTGTTTAGGGTAAGGGTTAGGTTTAGGGTTAGGGTTAGGGCTAGGGTTAGGGTTATGGTAAGGGTCAGGGTTAGGGTTAGGGTTAGGGTTGGATTAGGGTTAGGGTTAGGGTTAGGGTTAGGGTTAGGGTTAGGGTTCGGGTTAGGGTTAGGGTTAGTGTTAGGGTTAGGGTTAGGGTTAGGGTTAGGGTTAGGGTTAGGGTTAGGGTTAGGGTTAGGGTTAGGGTTAGGGTTAGGGTTAGGGTTAGGGTTAGGGTTAGGGTTAGGGTTAGGGATAGGGCGGTCTGACCTGTGATTCCAGGTGTGGTCTCACCAAGGCAGAAGAGAGTTGGGGTTAGGGTTAGGGTTAGCGATAGGGTTAGATTTATGGTGAGGGTGACGGTTATTGTTAGAAACAATTTGATTCCAGTTGTGGTCTGACTAAGGCCTAAGAGAGTTAGATTTAGAGTTAGGGTTAGGATTAGGGTTAGACACAATGTGGTACCTGGTGTGGTCTGACCATGGCAGAACATAATTAGGCTTAGGGTTAGGGTTAGGGTTACGGTTAGGGTTAGACACAATTTGATTCCACTTGTGGTCTACCCAAGGCAGAAGAGAGTTAGGGTTAAGCTTATAGATGTAGAGTGATTTCAGGTGTGGTCTCACCAAGGCAGGAGAGATTTGGGTTAGGGTTAGGGTTAGCGATAGGGTTAGTTTTACGGTTAGGGTTAAAGTTCGGGATATGGTTAGGGTTAGTGTTAGGGCTAGGGTTAGAGTTATTGTTAGGGTTTGGGTTAGGGTTAGGGTTAGGGTTAGGGTTAGGGCTAGGGTTAGGGTTATGGTAAGGGTTAGGGTTAGGGTTAGGGTTAGGGTTGGATTAGGGTTAGGGTTAGGGTTCGGGTTAGGGTTAGGGTTAGGATTCGGGTTAGGGTTAGGGTTAGTGTTAGGGTTAGGGTTAGGGTTAGGGTTAGGGTTAGGGTTAGGGTTAGGGATAGGGCGGTCTGACCTGTGATTCCAGGTGTGGTCTCACCAAGGCAGAAGAGAGTTGGGGTTAGGGTTAGGGTTAGCGATAGGGTTAGATTTATGGTGAGGGTGACGGTTATTGTTAGAAACAATTTGATTCCAGTTGTGGTCTGACTAAGGCCTAAGAGAGTTAGATTTAGAGTTAGGGTTAGGATTAGGGTTAGACACAATGTGGTACCTGGTGTGGTCTGACCATGGCAGAACATAATTAGGCTTAGGGTTAGGGTTAGGGTTACGGTTAGGGTTAGACACAATTTGATTCCACTTGTGGTCTACCCAAGGCAGAAGAGAGTTAGGGTTAAGCTTATAGATGTAGAGTGATTTCAGGTGTGGTCTCACCAAGGCAGGAGAGATTTGGGTTAGGGTTAGGGTTAGCGATAGGGTTAGTTTTACGGTTAGGGTTAAAGTTCGGGATATGGTTAGGGTTAGTGTTAGGGCTAGGGTTAGAGTTATTGTTAGGGTTTGGGTTAGGGTTAGGGTTAGGGTTAGGGTTAGGGTTAGCTTTAGGGTGGTCTGACCTGTGATTTCAGGTGTGGTCTGACCAAGGCAGAAGAGAGTTGGGGTTAGGGTTAGGGTTATGGTTAGCGATAGGGTTAGGTTAATGGTTAGGTTTACGGTTAGGGTTAGACACAAAATGGTTCCTCGTGTGGTCTGACCATGGCAGAATATAATTAGGCTTAGGGTTGGGGTTGGGGTTAGGGTTAGGGTTAGGGTAGACACAATGTGATTCCAGTTATGTTTAGGGTAAGGATTAGGGTTAGGTTAGGGTTAGGTTCAGGATTAGGGTTAGGGTTAGGGTTAGCGATAGGGTTAGTTTAATGGTTAGGTTTACGGTTAGGGTTAGACACAATATGGTTCCTCGTGTGGTCTGACCATGGCAGAATATAATTAGGCTTAGGGTTGGGGTTGGGGTTAGGGTTAGGGTTAGGGTTAGGGTTAGGGTTAGGGTTAGGGTTAGAGTTAGGGTTAGGGTTAGGGTTGGGGTTGGGGTTGGGGTTGTCGTTAGGTTTACCGTATGGATTAGGATTCGGGATATGGTTAGGGTTAGGGTTAGGGTTAGGGTTAGGGTTAGAGTTAGGGTTGGGGTTTGGGTGTGGGTTAGGGTTATGGTTTGGGTTAGGGTTAGCGTTGGAGTTGGGGTGGGGTTGGGGTTAGCTTTACGGTTAGGATTAGGGTTCGGAATATGGTTAGGGTTAGGGTTAGGGTTAGAGTTAGGGTTAGGGTTTGGGTTAGGGTTAGGGTTAGGGTTAGCTTTAGGGTGGTCTGACCTGTGATTTCAGGTGTGGTCTGACCAAGGCAGAAGAGAGTTGGGGTTAGGGTTAGGGTTATGGTTAGCGATAGGGTTAGGTTTATGGTTAGGGTTAGGGTTAGGGTTAGGGTTAGGGTTAGCGATAGGGTTAGTTTTACGGTTAGGGTTAAAGTTCAGGATATGGTTAGGGTTAGGGTTAGGGCTAGGGTTAGAGTTAGGGTTAGGGTTTGGGTTATGGTTAGATTTAGGGTGGTCTGACCTGTGATTTCAGGTGTGGTCTGACCAAGGCAGAAGAGAGTTGGGGTTAGGGTTAGGGTTATGGTTAGCGATAGGGTTAGGTTAATGGTTAGGTTTACGGTTAGGGTTAGACACAATATGGTTCCTCATGTGGTCTGACCATGGCAGAAGATAATTAGGCTTAGGGTTGGGGTTACGGTTAGGGTTAGGGTAGACACAATGTGATTCCAGTTATGTTTAGGGTTAGGGTTAGGGTTAGGGTTAGGGTTAGGGTTAGGGTTAGGGTTAGGGTTAGGGTTAGGGTTAGGGTTAGGGTTAGGGTTAGGGTTAGGGTTAGGGTTAGGGTTAGGGTTAGGGATAGGGCTGTCTGACCTGTGATTCCAGGTGTGGTCTCACCAAGGCAGAAGAGAGTTGGGGTTAGGGTTAGGGTTAGCGATAGGGTTAGATTTATGGTTAGGGTTTTGGTTATTGTTAGAAACAATTTGATTCCAGTTGTGGTCTGACTAAGGCCTAAGAGAGTTAGATTTAGAGTTAGGGTTAGGATTAAGGTTAGACACAATGTGGTACCTGGTGTGGTCTGACCATGGCAGAACATAATTAGGCTTAGGGTTATGGTTAGGGTTAGGGTTAGGGTTAGACACAATTTGATTCCACTTGTGGTCTACCCAAGTCAGAAGAGAGTTAGGGTTAAGCTTATAGATGTAAAGTGATTTCAGGTGTGGTCTCACCAAGGCAGAAGAGATTTGGGTTAGGGTTAGGGTTAGCGATAGGGTTAGTTTTACGGTTAGGGTTAAAGTTCGGGATATGGTTAGGGTTAGGGTTAGGGTTAGGGCTAGGGTTAGAGTTAGGGTTAGGGTTTGGGTTAGGGTTAGGGTTAGCGTTAGCGTTTGGGTTATGGTTAGATTTAGGGTGGTCTGACCTGTGATTTCAGGTGTGGTCTGACCAAGGCAGAAGAGAGTTGGGGTTAGGGTTAGGGTTATGGTTAGCGATAGGGTTAGGTTAATGGTTAGGTTTACGGTTAGGGTTAGACACAATATGGTTCCTCGTGTGGTCTGACCATGGCCGAAGATAATTAGGCTTAGGGTTGGGGTTAGGGTTAGGGTTAGGGTAGACACAATGTGATTCCAGTTATGTTTAGGGTTAGGGTTAGGGTTAGGGTTAGGGTTAGGGTTAGGGTTAGGGTTAGGGTTAGGGTTAGGGTTAGGGTTAGGGTTAGGGTTAGGGTTAGGGTTAGGGTTAGGGTTAGGGTTAGGGTTAGGGATAGGGCTGTCTGACCTGTGATTCCAGGTGTGGTCTCACCAAGGCAGAAGAGAGTTGGGGTTAGGGTTAGGGTTAGCGATAGGGTTAGATTTATGGTTAGGGTTTTGGTTATTGTTAGAAACAATTTGATTCCAGTTGTGGTCTGACTAAGGCCTAAGAGAGTTAGATTTAGAGTTAGGGTTAGGATTAAGGTTAGACACAATGTGGTACCTGGTGTGGTCTGACCATGGCAGAACATAATTAGGCTTAGGGTTATGGTTAGGGTTAGGGTTAGGGTTAGACACAATTTGATTCCACTTGTGGTCTACCCAAGTCAGAAGAGAGTTAGGGTTAAGCTTATAGATGTAAAGTGATTTCAGGTGTGGTCTCACCAAGGCAGAAGAGATTTGGGTTAGGGTTAGGGTTAGCGATAGGGTTAGTTTTACGGTTAGGGTTAAAGTTCGGGATATGGTTAGGGTTAGGGTTAGGGTTAGGGCTAGGGTTAGAGTTAGGGTTAGGGTTTGGGTTAGGGTTAGGGTTAGCGTTAGCGTTTGGGTTATGGTTAGATTTAGGGTGGTCTGACCTGTGATTTCAGGTGTGGTCTGACCAAGGCAGAAGAGAGTTGGGGTTAGGGTTAGGGTTATGGTTAGCGATAGGGTTAGGTTAATGGTTAGGTTTACGGTTAGGGTTAGACACAATATGGTTCCTCGTGTGGTCTGACCATGGCAGAAGATAATTAGGCTTAGGGTTGGGGTTAGGGTTAGGGTTAGGGTAGACACAATGTGATTCCAGTTATGTTTAGGGTTAGGGTTAGGGTTAGGGTTAGGGTTAGGGTTAGGGTTGGGGTTAGGGTTGGGGTTGTGGTTAGGTTTACGGATAAGATTAGGGTTCAGGATATGGTTAGGGTTAGGGTTAGAGTTAGGGTTAGGGTTTGGGTTAGGGTTAGGGTTAGGGTTAGGGTTTGGGTTAGGGTTTGGGTTGGGGTTTCGGTTAGGCTTAGAGTTAGAGTTAGGGTTAGGGTTTGGGTTAGGGTTAGGGTTAGCGTTTGGGTTAGGGTTTGGGTTGGGGTTTCGGTTAGGGTTAGAGTTAGAGTTAGGGTTAGGGTTGGGGTTGTGGTTGGGGTTGTGGTTAGGTTTATAGTAAGGATTACGTTTCGGGATATGGTTAGGGTTAGGTTTAGGGTTAGGGTTAGAGTTAGGGTTAGGGTTTGGGTTAGGGTTAGGGTTAGGGTTAGGGTTAGCGTTTGGGTTAGGGTTAGCTTTAGGCTGGTCTGACCTGTGATTTCAGGTGTGGTCTGACCAAGGCAGAAGAGAGTTGGGGTTAGGGTTAGGGTTATGGTTAGCGATAGGGTTAGGTTAATGGTTAGGTTTACGGTTAGGGTTAGACACAATATGGTTCCTCGGGTGGTCTGACCATGGCAGAAGATAATTAGGCTTAGGGTTGGGGATACGGTCAGGGTTAGGGTAGACACAATGTGATTCCAGTTATGTTTAGGGTAAGGGTTAGGGTTAGGGTTAGGGTTAGGGTTGGGGTTAGGGTTGGGGTTGTGGTTAGGTTTACGGATAAGATTAGGGTTCAGGATATGGTTAGGGTTAGGGTTAGAGTTAAGGTTAGGGTTTGGGTTAGGGTTAGGGTTAGCGTTTGGGTTAGGGTTTGGGTTGGGGTTTCGGTTAGGGTTAGAGTTAGAGTTAGGGTTAAGGTTTGGTTTAGGGTTAGGGTTAGCGTTTGGGTTAGGGTTTGGGTTGGGGTTTCGGTTAGGGTTAGAGTTAGAGTTAGGGTTAGTGTTGGGGTTGTGGTTGGGGTTGTGGTTAGGTTTATAGTAAGGATTAGGTTTCGGGATATGGTTAGGGTTAGGTTTAGGGTTAGGGTTAGAGTTAGGGTTAGGGTTAGGGTTTGGGTTAGGGTTAGGGTTAGGGTTTGGGTTAGGGTTAGGGTTGGAGTCGGGGTTGGGGTTAGCTTCACGGTTAGGATTAGCGTTCGGAAAATGGTCAGGGTTACGGTTAGGGTTAGAGTTAGGGTTAGGGTTTGGGCTAGTGTTAGGGTTAGTGTTAGGGTTTGGTTTGGGTTAGGGTTAGCTTTAGGGTGGTCTGACCTGTGATTTCAGGTGTGGTCTGACCAAGGCAGAAGAGAGTTGGGGTTAGGGTTAGTGTTATGGTTAGCGATAGGGTTAGGTTTATGGTTAGGTTTACGGTTAGGGTTAGACACAATGTGGTTCCTGGTGTGGTCTGACCATCGCAAAAGATAATTAGGCTAAGGGTAGGGGTTATGGTTAGGGTTAGGGTAGACACAATGTGATGCCAGTTGTGTTTAGGGTAAGGGTTAGGTTTAGGGTTAGGGTTAGGGCTAGGGTTCGGGTTAGGGTAAGGGTTAGTGTTAACGTTAGGGTTAGGGTTAAGTTTGGATTAGGGTTAGGGTTATGGTTAGTGTTAGGGTTCGGGTTCGGGTTAGGGTTAGGGTTAGGGTTAGGGTTAGGGTTAGAGTTAGTGTTAAGGTTAGGGTTAGGGTTAGGGATAGGGCGGTATGACCTGTGATTCCAGGTGTGGTCTCACCAAGGCAGAAGAGAGTTGGGGTTAGGGTTAGGGTTAGCGATAGGGTTAGATTTATGGTGAGGGTTACGATTATTGATAGAAACAATTTGATTCCGGTTGTGGTCTGACTAAGGCCTAAGAGAGTTCGATTTAAAGTTAGGGTTAGAATTAAGGTTAGACACAATGTGGTACCTAGTGTGGTCTGACCATGGCAGAACATAATTAGGCTTAGGGTTAGGGTTAGGGTTACGGTTAGAGTTAGGGTTAGGGTTAGGGTTGGGGTTGGGGTTGGGGTTGTCGTTAGGTTTACCGTATGGATTAGGATTCGGGATATGGTTAGGGTTAGGGTTAGGGTTAGGGTTAGGGTTAGGGTTAGAGTTAGGGTTAGGGTTTGGGTGTGGGTTAGGGTTATGGTTTGGGTTAGGGTTAGCGTTGGAGTTGGGGTGGGGTTGGGGTTAGCTTTACGGTTAGGATTAGGGTTCGGAATATGGTTAGGGTTAGGGTTAGGGTTAGAGTTAGGGTTAGGGTTTGGGTTAGGGTTAGGGTTAGGGTTAGGGTTAGCTTTAGGGTGGTCTGACCTGTGATTTCAGGTGTGGTCTGACCAAGGCAGAAGAGAGTTGGGGTTAGGGTTAGGGTTATGGTTAGCGATAGGGTTAGGTTTATGGTTAGGGTTAGGGTTAGGGTTAGGGTTAGGGTTAGCGATAGGGTTAGTTTTACGGTTAGGGTTAAAGTTCGGGATATGGTTAGGGTTAGGGTTAGGGCTAGGGTTAGAGTTAGGGTTAGGGTTTGGGTTAGGGTTAGGGTTAGGGTTAGCGTTTGGGTTATGGTTAGATTTAGGGTGGTCTGACCTGTGATTTCAGGTATGGTCTGACCAAGGCAGAAGAGAGTTGGGGTTAGGGTTAGGGTTATGGTTAGCGATAGGGTTAGGTTAATGGTCAGGTTTACGGTTAGGGTTAGACACAATATGGTTCCTCATGTGGTCTGACCATGGCAGAAGATAATTAGGCTTAGGGTTGGGGTTACGGTTAGGGTTAGGGTAGACACAATGTGATTCCAGTTATGTTTAGGGTTAGGGTTAGGGTTAGGGTTAGGGTTAGGGTTAGGGTTAGGGTTAGGGTTAGGGTTAGGGTTAGGGTTAGGGTTAGGGTTAGGGTTAGGGTTAGGGTTAGGGTTAGGGTTAGGGTTAGGGATAGGGATAGGGATAGGGCTGTCTGACCTGTGATTCCAGGTGTGGTCTCACCAAGGCAGAAGAGAGTTGGGGTTAGGGTTAGGGTTAGCGATAGGGTTAGATTTATGGTTAGGGTTACGGTTATTGTTAGAAACAATTTGATTCCAGTTGTGGTCTGACTAAGGCCTAAGAGAGTTTGATTTAGAGTTAGGGTTAGGATTAAGGTTAGACACAATGTGGTACCTGGTGTGGTCTGACCATGGCAGAACATAATTAGGCTTAGGGTTATGGTTAGGGTTAGGGTTAGGGTTAGACACAATTTGATTCCACTTGTGGTCTACCCAAGTCAGAAGAGAGTTAGGGTTAAGCTTATAGATGTAAAGTGATTTCAGGTGTGGTCTCACCAAGGCAGAAGAGATTTGGGTTAGGGTTAGGGTTAGCGATAGGGTTAGTTTTACGGTTAGGGTTAAAGTTCGGGATATGGTTAGGGTTAGGGTTAGGGTTAGGGCTAGGGTTAGAGTTAGGGTTAGGGTTTGGGTTAGGGTTAGGGTTCGCGTTAGCGTTTGGGTTATGGTTAGATTTAGGGTGGTCTGACCTGTGATTTCAGGTGTGGTCTGACCAAGGCAGAAGAGAGTTGGGGTTAGGGTTAGGGTTATGGTTAGCGATAGGGTTAGGTTAATGGTTAGGTTTACGGTTAGGGTTAGACACAATATGGTTCCTCGTGTGGTCTGACCATGGCCGAAGATAATTAGGCTTAGGGTTGGGGTTAGGGTTAGGGTTAGGGTTATGGTTAGGGTTAGGGTTAGCTTTAGGGTGGTCTGACCTGTGATTTCAGGTGTGGTCTGACCAAGGTAGAAGAGAGTTGGGGTTAGGGTTAGGGTTAGGGTAGACACAATGTGATTCCAGTTAGGTTTAGGGTTAGGGTTAGGGTTAGGGTTAGGGTTGTGGTTAGGGTTGGGGTTGTGGTTAGGTTTACGGATAAGATTAGGGTTCAGGATATGGTTAGGGTTAGGGTTAGAGTTAGGGTTAGAGTTTGGGCTAGTGTTAGGGTTAGTGTTAGGGTTTGGTTTGGGTTAGGGTTAGCTTTAGGGTGGTCTGACCTGTGATTTCAGGTGTGGTCTGACCAAGGCAGAAGAGAGTTGGGGTTAGGGTTAGGGTTATGGTTAGCGATAGGGTTAGGTTAATGGTTAGGTTTACGGTTAGGGTTAGACACAATATGGTTCCTCGTGTGGTCTGACCATGGTAGAAGATAATTAGGCTTAGGGTTGGGGTTAGGGTTAGGGTTAGGGTAGACACAATGTGATTCCAGTTATGTTTAGGGTTAGGGTTAGGGTTAGGGTTAGGGTTAGGGTTAGGGTTAGGGTTGGGGTTAGGGTTGGGGTTGTGGTTAGGTTTACGGATAAGATTAGGGTTCAGGATATGGTTAGGGTTAGGGTTAGAGTTAGGGTTAGGGTTTGGGTTAGGGTTAGGGTTAGCGTTTGGGTTAGGGTTTGGGTTGGGGTTTCGGTTAGGGTTAGAGTTAGAGTTAGGGTTAGGGTTTGGGTTAGGGTTAGGGTTAGCGTTTGAGTTAGGGTTTGGGTTGGGGTTTGGGTTAGGGTTAGAGTTAGAGTTAGGGTTAGGGTTGGGGTTGTGGTTGGGGTTGTGGTTAGGTTTATAGTAAGGATTACGTTTCGGGATATGGTTAGGGTTAGGTTTAGGGTTAGGGTTAGAGTTAGGGTTAGGGTTTGGGTTAGGGTTAGGGTTAGGGTTAGGGTTAGCGTTTGGGTTAGGGTTAGCTTTAGGCTGGTCTGACCTGTGATTTCAGGTGTGGTCTGACCAATGCAGAAGAGAGTTGGGGTTAGGGTTAGGGTTATGGTTAGCGATAGGGTTAGGTTAATGGTTAGGTTTACGGTTAGGGTTAGACACAATATGGTTCCTCGTGTGGTCTGACCATGGCAGAAGATAATTAGGCTTAGGGTTGGGGTTACGGTCAGGGTTAGGGTAGACACAATGTGATTCCAGTTATGTTTAGGGTAAGGGTTAGGGTTAGGGTTAGGTTTAGGTTTAGGGTTAGGGTTAGGGTTAGCGATAGGGTTAGGTTAATGGTTAGGTTTACGGTTAGGGTTAGACACAATATGGTTCCTCGTGTGGTCTGACCAAGGCAGAAGATAATTAGGCTTAGGGTTGGGGTTAGGGTTATGGTTAGGGTTAGGGTTAGGGCAGACACAATGTGATTCCCGTTATGTTTAGGGTAAGGGTTAGGGTTAGGGTTAGGGTTAGGGTTGGGGTTAGGGTTGGGGTTGTGGTTAGGTTTACGGATAAGATTAGGGTTCAGGATATGGTTAGGGTTAGGGTTAGAGTTAAGGTTAGGGTTTGGGTTAGGGTTAGGGTTAGCGTTTGGGTTAGGGTTTGGGTTGGGGTTTCGGTTAGGGTTAGAGTTAGAGTTAGGGTTAAGGTTTGGTTTAGGGTTAGGGTTAGCGTTTGGGTTAGGGTTTGGGTTGGGGTTTCGGTTAGGGTTAGAATTAGAGTTAGGGTTAGGGTTGGGGTTGTGGTTGGGGTTGTGGTTAGGTTTATAGTAAGGATTAGGTTTCGGGATATGGTTAGGTTTAGGTTTAGGGTTAGAGTTAGGGTTAGGGTTAGGGTTTGGGTTAGGGTTAGGGTTAGGGTTTGGGTTAGGGTTAGGGTTGGAGTCGGGGTTGGGGTTAGCTTCACGGTTAGGATTAGCGTTCGGAAAATGGTCAGGGTTACGGTTAGGGTTAGAGTTAGGGTTAGGGTTTGGGCTAGTGTTAGGGTTAGTGTTAGGGTTTGGTTTGGGTTAGGGTTAGCTTTAGGGTGGTCTGACCTGTG
>NC_090033.1:17802358-17844858 GCF_037176765.1 Anolis sagrei
GTGACCTCATGGACCAGCCCACGCCAGAGCTCCCTGTCGGCCGTTACCACCCCCAGCTCCCTCAAGATCAGTCCAGTCACTTCAAGGATGCCATCCATCCATCTTGCCCTTGGTCGGCCCCTCTTCCTTTTGCCTTCCACTTTCCCCAGCATCATTCCCTTCTCTAGGCTTTCCTGTCTCCTCATGATGTGGCCAAAGTACTTCCACTTTGTCTCTAGTATCTTTCCCTCCAGTGAGCAGCCGGGCTTTATTTCCTGGAGGATGGACTGGTTGGATCTTCTCGCAGTCCAAGGCACTCTCAGAACTTTCCTCCAACACCACAGCTCAAAAGCATCGATCTTCCTTGGCTCAGCCTTCCCTAAGGTCCAGCTCTCACATCCGTAGGTGACCACAGGGAATACCATGGCTTTGACTAGGCAGATCTTTGTTGCCAGTCTGATGTCTCTACTCTTGACTATTTTATCGAGACTGGACATTGCTCTCCTCCCAAGAAGGAAGCGTCTTCTGATTTCCTGGCCACAGTCTGCGTCTGCAGTCATCTTCCCACCTAGAAATACAAAGTCTGTCACGGCCTCCACGGTTTCTCCCTCTATTTCCCAGTTGTCAATCATTCTTGTTGCCATAATCTTGGTTTTTTTGACGTTTAGCTGCAACCCGGCTTTTGCGCTTTCTTCTTTCACCTTGATTAGAAGGCTCCTCAGCTCCTCCTCGCTTTTGGCCATCAGGGTGGTGTCATCTGCATATCTGAGGTTGTTAATGTTTCTTCCAGCAATTTTCACCCCAGCTTTGCGTTCCTCAAGCCCCGCACATCCTCGCATGATGTGTTCTGCATACAAGTTAAAAAGGCTGAGTGAGAGTATGCAGCCTTGCCGTACGCCTTTCCCAATCTTGAACCAGTCTGTTGTTCCGTGGTCAGTTCTGACTGTGGCTCCTTGGTCCTTGTACAGATTCCTCAGGAGAGAGACAAGGTGGCTTGGGATGCCCATCCCACCAAGAACTTGCCACAATTTATTATGATCCACACAGTCAAAGGCTTTAGAATAGTCAATGAAGCAGAAGTAGATGTTTTTCTGAAACTCCCTGCCTTTCTCCATTATCCAGCGGATATTGGCAATCTGGTCTCTCGTTCCTCTGCCTTTTCTAAACCCAGCTTGAACATCTGGCAACTCTCGCTCCATGTATTGCTGGAGTCTTCCTTGCAGGATCTTGAGCATTACCTTACTGGCATGAGAAATAAGGGCCACTGTACGGAAGTTGGAGCAGTCTTTCGCATTTCCCTTTTTTGGTATGGGGATAGAAGTTGATTTTTTCCAGTCTGATGGCCATTCTTGTGTTTTCCATATTTGCTGGCAAATGGCATGCATCACCTTGACAGCATCATCTTTTAAGATTTTAAACAGTTCAGCTGGGATCCCGTCGTCTCCTGCTGCCTTGTTGTTAGCAATGCTTCTTAAGGCCCATTCAACCTCACTCCTCAGGATGTCTGGTTCTAATTCATTCACCACACCGTCAAAGCTATCCTCGATATTATTATCCTTCCTATACAGATCTTCTGTATAGTCTCGCCACCTTCTCTTGATCTCTTCAGCTTCTGTTAGGTCCCTGCCATCTTTGTTTCTTATCATACCAATTTTTGCTTGAAATTTACCTCCAATGTTTCTAATTTTCTGGAAGAGGTCTCTTGTCCTTCCTATTCTGTTGTCTTCTTCCACTTCCATGCATTGCTTATTTAAAAATAGTTCCTTATCTCTTCTGGCTAACCTCTGGAATTGCGCATTTAACTGGGCATATCTCCCCTTACTATCACTGTTTCCTTTTGCTTTCCTCCTTTCTTGGGCTACTTCCAGTGTCTCAGCAGACAACCATTTTGCCTTCTTGGTTTTCTTTTTCTTTGGAACGTACTTTGTTGCCGCCTCCTGAACAATGTCGCGGACTTCTGTCCATAGTTCTTCTGGGACTCTGTTTACTAAATCTAGTCCTTCAAATCTGTTCTTCACTTCCACTGTATATTCGCTAGGAATGTTAGTGAGATCATATCTAACTGGTCTGTGTATTTTCCCTGATCTCTTTAGTTTTATTCTAAATTGGGCAATAAGAAGTTCGTGATCTGAGCTACAGTCAGCCCCAGGTCTTGTTTTCACCGACTGGATGGATGTCCGCCACCTTTGGCTGCAAAGGATGTAGTCAATCTGATTTCGGTGTTGACCGTCTGGAGAGGTCCATGTGTAAAGCCGTCTTTTAGGTTGTTGGAAGAGAGTGTTTGTTATACACAGTGAGTTTTCCTGGCAGAATTCTATCAGCCTGCGTCCCGCTTCATTTTGTTCTCCCAGACCATGCTTGCCTGTGATCCCAGTTGTCATTTGACTTCCCACCTTGGCATTCCAGTCTCCTGTAATGAAAATAATGTCTCTTTTTGGTGTATTATCCAGTAGGTCCTGCAGATCCTCATAGAACTGATCTACTTCTGCTTCTTCAGCAGCTGTGGTTGGGGCGTATATTTGGATCACTGTGATGTTGAAAGGCTTTCCTTGCACTCGAATTGAGATCATTCTGTCATTTTTTGGGTTGTATCCAAGCACCGCTTTAGCGAATTTCTTATTAATTATGAAGGCTACTCCATTTCTTCGATGTTCCTCTTGTCCGCAGTAGTAGATCTGGTGGTCTTCTGATGTGAAGTGGCCCATTCCAGTCCATTTCAGTTCGCTGACCCCCAGAATGTCTATCTTTAGTCTTGACATCTCACCAATAACAACATCCAATTTGCCCTGGCTCATAGATCTTACATTCCAGGTTCCTATGGTGTGTTGATCTTTAGAGCATCGGATTCGTCGTTTGCCTCCAGTACCGTCGGCCGCTAGCCTTCCTTTCGGCTTTGAGCTAGCTGCGTCATCACATCTGGGGCTAGTTGAACTTATCCTCTGCTCCTCCCCAGTAGCATTTTGGCCATCTTCCGACCTGGGAGTCCCATCTTCCAATGGCATACCGACATATCTCTGGTTGTACTGGTCCATTTAGTTTTCTTGGCAAGGATACTGGAGTGGTTTGCCATTGCCTTCCCCAGGGATCACGCTTGGTCTGACCTCTCTGCCACAACCGTCCCGTCTTGGGTGGCCCTTCACGGTTTCGCTCATGACATCATTGAGGTGCTCAAGCTCCAGCGCCCCGACAAGGCGGTGATCCTTTGCTGGAGATATTATATATATTATATATTATATTATATTATATTATATATAATATAATATAATATATAATATATTATATATATTATATATTATATTATATTATATTATATATTAATATATTATATAATATATTATAATATATACACACTTGTGGTTTCCTAGATCATGTAGATAGATGCTAATATTGTATTATTTATATTCAAGCTTGTGTATAGCCTTTAGTTCTGATATAGATAGATAATTATATTTATTATATTAATATACTATTATTTTCAAGCTTGTGGTCTCCTGTAGACTTTAGATCTGATATTATATTATATTATATTATATTATATTATATTATATTATATTATATTATATTATATTATTATACTATTATTTTCAAACTTGTGATCTCCTATAGACTTTAGATCTGATATAGATAGATTATATTATATTATATTAATTATATTATATTAATATACTATTATTTTCAAGCCTGTGGTCTCCTATAGCCTTTAGATCAGATATAGATAGATTATATTATTTTATATTTATTATATTATATATTATTTTCAAGCTTGTGGTCTCCTGTAGCCTTTAGATCTGATATTATATTATATTAATTATATTATATTAATATACTATTATTTTCAAGCTTGTGGTCTCCTGTAGCCTTTAGATCTGATATTATATTATATTAATTATATTATATTAATATACTATTATTTTCAAGCTTGTGGTCTCCTATAGCCTTTAGATCTGATATCGATAGGTTATCATATCATATCATATTAATATACTATCATTGTCAAGCTTGTGGTCTCCTAAAACCCGTAGAACCTATTTATTATATTAATATATTGTATTATTTTCAACTCTATATATATTGGAGCTTTCCCATTAAGATCTTAAATCTCCTTTGTGAGTCAAACAGACAAGACATACATTAACTTTAACTTCACCTTTATATAGATAGATAGATAGATAGATAGATAGATTCCTTGAGTTGGAAGAGACTCCAAAGTCCATCCAATCAAACCACCTAGATAGATAGATAGATAGATAGATAGGAAGATGGGAGATAGATAGACTGATTGAGAGACAGATGGATGGATGGATGAACTGGTAGGTAGGTAGATGATAGATAGATAGATAGATAGATAGATAGATAGATAGGAAGATAGATTGATTGACAGATAGATGGGCAGATGGATGGATAGGTATATAGATAGATAGATAGATAGATAGATAGATAGATAGACTGATAGACTGATAGACTGATAGATTGGATGGATGGACGGACGGACAGGTAGGTACGTGGATGGATGGATGGATAGATAGATAGATAGATAGATAGATAGATAGATAGATAGACAGATAGATTGAATGGATGGATGGATAGACGGACAGACAGGTAGATAGATGATAGATAGATAGATAGATAGATAGATAGATAGATGGATAGGTAGACAGATAGATAGATAGACAGATAGATAGATAGATAGATAGATAGATAGATGGATGGATAGGTAGACAGATAGATAGATAGACTGATAGATAGATAGATAGATGGATGGATAGGTAGACAGATAGATAGACAGACAGACAGACAGACAGACAGACAGACAGATAGAAGGATAGGTAGACAGACAGATAGATAGACTGATAGATAGATAGATAGATAGATAGATAGATAGATAGATAGATAGACAGACGGACGGCTGGGTAGGTAGGTAGAAAAATAGATAGATAGATAGATAGATAGATAGATAGGAAGATGGGAGATAGACTGATAGGTATATGGATGGATGGATGGATGGATGGATGGACGGATGGACCGACGGATAGATAGATAGATAGATAGATAGATAGATAGATAGATAGATAGACAGACGGACGGCTGGGTAGGTAGGTAGGTAGGTAAAAAAATAGATAGATAGATAGATAGATAGATAGATAGATAGGAAGATGGGAGATAGACTGATAGGTATATGGATGGATGGATGGATGGATGGATGGATGGATGGATTGATGGATGGACAGATGGACCGATGGATAGATAGATAGATAGATAGATAGATAGATAGATAGATAGGATGGGAGTTAGACTGAGATGGATGAATGGACAGATAGGAAGATGGGAGATAGATCGGTAAATAGATGGATGGATAGGTAGGTAGGTACGTAGATGGATAGATGGATGGATGGATGGATGGATGGATGGATGGATGGATGGACAGACAAGTAGCTAGGTAGATAGATAGGTAGACAGATAGATAGATGGACAGATGGATGGATAGGTAGATAGATAGATAGATAGATAGATAGATAGATAGATAGATAGACTGATAGATAGATTGGATGGATGGATAGATGGACGGACAGAGAGGTAGGTAGGTGGATGGGTGAATAGATAGATAGATAGATAGATAGATAGATAGATAGATAGACTGATAGATTGGATGGATGGATAGATGGACGGATGGAGAGGTAGGTAGGTGGATGGGTGAATAGATAGATAGATAGATAGATAGATAGATAGATAGATTGATAGATTGATAGATAGATAGACTGATAGATAGATTGGATGGATGGATAGATGGACGGACGGAGAGGTAGGTAGGTGGATGGGTGAATAGATAGATAGATAGATAGATAGATAGATAGACTGATAGATAGATAGATAGATAGATAGATAGATAGATAGGATGGATGGACGGACAGATAGATAAATACATAGATAGGTAGAGTCCCAGAGTGGGAAGAGACTCCAAAAGGCATTCAGTCCAACCCCATAATTACATTGATCAAGAGCAAGATAGATAGATAGATAAGATGGATGGATGGATGGATGGCGTGCGCTAGCATGGAGGAGTCTGCCCTCGGCACAGAAAGTTTGGGAAGTAGATGTTCCGGGTGCGGAAGGGGGCTGCGCGGAAGCAGAGGCTGGCGGCCTTGTCGCACTCGCAGGTCATGCGCTGGCACAGGGTTTGCCCACCTGGGGAACAACACAACAACAAGTAAACAAAGGGTTGTGCAACTGCGTGGTTGCCGCTGCCTTCCTGCGAAGCTAAGAGAGAGTGGCTTTCCCAATGCTCTTTCTAGCCATAGTCCCTGCTGGCGATGTCCGTCTTTCTTCCCTTCTTTCCTCTCATACACCTTCTCTGCCTGACCTTCCTTCCTTCTTTCCTTTTCTCCTCCTTCCTTCCTCCCTCCCTTTCTTTCTCTTTTTGTACGTTTTGTCCTTTCCTTTCTCAACCCTTCTTTTTCTTTCTTTTCCCTCCCTTCATCCCTTCTTTTCCCCCATCCTTTCTTTTTCCTTCTTTCTAGCCTTATACCCTTCCCTCCTTTTTCTTTCTTCTTCCCTCTTTCCTCCTTCTCTATCTTTTGTTTCTCTTCCCTTCTTTTTCTTTCTCTTTCATCCCTCCCTCCATCCCTTCTTCCTTCCTTCCTTCCCTTTGTATTCCCTTCTTCCTTTTGCTATACCTCCCCTTCCCTCCTTTTTCTTTCTTCTTCCCTCTTTTCTTTTTTCTTCCCTCTTTCCTCCTTCTCTCTCTTTTGTTTCCCTTCCCTTCTTTTCCTTTCTCTTCCATCCCTCCCTCCATCCCTTCTTTCTTCCCTTTCTATTCCCTTTTTCTTTTGCTATCCTTCCTCTTCCCTCCTTTTTCTTTATTCTTCCCTTTCCTCCCTTTCCTTCTTTTTCTTTCTTTTTCATCCCTTCTTCCTTCCTTCCCTTTCTATTCCTATCTTTCTATCCTTCCCCTTACCTCCTTTTCCTTTCTTCTTCCCTCTTTCCTCATTCTCTCTCTTTTGTTTCCCTTCCCTTCTTTTCCTTTCTCTTCCCCCCTCCATCACTTCTTCCTTCCTTCCCTTACTATTCCCTTCTTTCTTTTGCTATCCCTCCCCTTCCCTCCTTTTTCTTTCTTCTTCCCTCTTTCCTTCCTCTCTATCTTTTGTTTCTCTTTCCTTCTTTTTCTTTCTCTTTCATCCCCCCCTCCATCCCTTCTTCCTTCCTTCTCTCCCTTTCTATTTCCTTCTTTCTTTTTCTATCCTTCCCTCCCCTCATACCTTTCCCCTTCCCTTTTTCTTTTTTCTTCCCTCTTTTCTCCCTCCCTATCTTTTGTTTCTCTCCTTCTTTTTCTTTCTCTTCCATTCTTTTTCTATCCTTCCCTCCCTTCATACCTTCCCCCTTCCCTCCTTTTTCTTTCTTCTTCCCTCTTTCCCCCTCTCTATCTTTTGTTTCTCTCCCCTTCTTTTTATTTCTTTCATCTCTCCCTCCCTCCCTTCTTCCTTCCTTCCCTTTCTATTTTCTTCTATCTTTTTCTATCCTTCCCTCCCCTCATACCTTTTCCCCTTCCCTTCTTTTTCTTTTTTCTTCCCTCTTTCCTCCCTCCCTATCTTTTGTTTCTCTCCTTTTCCTCTTCCATTCTTTTTCTTTCTCTTTTATCCCTCCCTCCATCTCTTCTTCCTTCCTTCCCTTTCTATTCCCTTCTTTCTTTTGCTATCCCTCCCCTTCCCTCCTTTTTCTTTCTTCTTCCCTCTTTCCTCCCTCCCTATGTTTTGTTTCTCTTCCCTTCTTTTTCTTTCTCTTTCATCCTTCCTTCTTTCCCTTTCTATTCCCGTCTTTCTTTTTCTATCCTTCCCCTTCCCTCCTTTTTCTTTCTTCTTCCCTCTTTCCTCCATCTCTATCTTTTGTTTCTCTTCCCTTCTTTTTCTTTCTTTTTAATCCCTTCTTCTTTGCTTCCCTTTTATTCCCATTTATCTATCCTTAACCTTCCCCTTCCCTTCTTTTTCTTTTTTCTTCCCTCTTTCCTCCCTCTCTATCTTTTGTTTCCCTCCCCTTCTTTTTCTTTCTCTTCCATCCCTCCCTCCCTCACTTCTTTCTTCCTTCCCTTTCTTTCTTTTTCTATCCTTCCCTCCCCTCATACCTTTCCCCGTTCCCTTTTTCTTTTTTCTTCCCTCTTTCCTACCTCCCTATCTTTCATTTCTCTCCTTCTTTTTCTTTCTCTTCCATCCCTCCCTTCATCCCTTCTTTTTCCTTTCTGTTCCTTTTCTTTTCCTATCCTTTCCCTTCCCTCCTTTTCCTTTTTTCTTCCCTCTTTCCTCTTTCTCTTTCTTTTCTCGTCCCTTTTTTCTCTTTCTGTCCTTCCTTCTCCCATAGCTTTTCCTTCCCTCCTTTTCCTTTCTTCCTCCCTCTTCCCTCCGTCGCTCCTATTGCTTTTGTCTTCCTTTTCCCTTCTTTTTCTTTCTCTTCCCGGCTTTCTCTTTCTTTTCCCCTCACCTTTCCTTTCCTTCCTTCTTTTTCTTTCTCTTCTTTTTTTCTTCTTCTCTCCCTTTCTTTCTTTACTCATCACTTTTTCTTTCCTTCCCTTAGATCTTTCCCTTCCTTTCTTTCCTCTTCTATTCCATTCCCTTCTTTCCCCTTTCTTTCCTTTCCCTTCCCTCTCTTTTCCCTTCCTCCCTTCTTCTCAAGTCTTTCACCTTTTCCTTTATTTTCCTCCCTTACTCTTCTCCTTTTTTTCCTTTTTTCTTTCCTTCCCTTTCTTCCCCAGTGACATCACAGAAGGCCACTTCACCCAGCAACAGGTGAATAGATAATTATTATATCCTACCGCAAACTATGGTTCCACTCTGGAAAAAATACGAATAAATCTCCATTTTGGGGTTGCATCCGAGCTCAGACATCTTTCCGTAGCAGCAGTCGTGGACCTGGCAGCACCTGGAAAAAGGGGGAAAATGCAGTTAGAAAGGATTAGCTACTGGCCTATAAATTTGTATACATGTAGTGCTCAGGTACAGCCACAAGAGGGCAGTGTACCAATAGAAAGGATCAGCCTTTAATTATACATATGAATACAATGTTCAGATGCAACCACAAGAGGGCAGCATAGAGATAGAAAGGATCAGCATCTAGGTCAGCATGTATGCAATGCTCAAGTGCTGCCAGAAGAGGGCAGAATAGAGATAGAAAGGATCAACCTCTAGGTCAGTATGTATACAATGCTCAGATGCTACCACAAGAGGGCAGCATAGAGATAGAAAGGATCAGCCTCTAGGTCAGTATGTATGCAATGCTCAGGTGCTGCCACAAGAGGGAAGCATAGAATAGAAAGGATCAGCCTCTAGATCAGTATGTATGCAATGCTCAGGTGCAGCATAGAGATAAAAGGGATCAGCCTCTAGGGTCAGTATGCATACAATGCTCAGGTGCTGCCAGAAGAGGGCAGCATAGAGATAGAAAGGATCAGCCTCTAGGTCAGTATGTATGCAATGCTCAGATGCTACCAGAAGAGGGCAGCATAGAGATAGAAAGGATCAGCCTCTAGGTCAGTATGTATGCAATGCTCAGATGCTACCAGAAGAGGGCAGCATAGAGATAGAAAGGATCAACCTCTAGGTCAGCATTTATACAATGCTCAGATGCTACCAGAAGAGGGCAGCATAGAGATAGAAAGGATCAACCTCTAGGTCAGCATGTATACAATGCTCAGATGCTACCAGAAGAGGGCAGCATAGAGATAGAAAGGATCAGCCTCTAGGTCAGTATGTATGCAATGCTCAGATGCTACCAGAAGAGGGCAGCATAGAGATAGAAAGGATCAACCTCTAGGTCAGCATGTGTACAATGCTCAGATGCTACCAGAAGAGGGCAGCATAGAGATAGAAAGGATCAGCCTCTAGGTCAGTATGTATGCAATGCTCAGATGCTACCAGAAGAGGGCAGCATAGAGATAGAAAGGATCAACCTCTAGGTCAGCATGTATACAATGCTCAGATGCTACCAGAAGAGGGCAGCATAGAGATAGAAAGGATCAGCCTCTAGGTCAGTATGTATGCAATGCTCAGATGCTACCAGAAGAGGGCAGCATAGAGATAGAAAGGATCAACCTCTAGGTCAGCATGTATACAATGCTCAGATGCTACCAGAAGAGGGCAGCATAGAGATAGAAAGGATCAACCTCTAGTTCTATATATTAGGCCTGTTTGATCAAGAAAAAATTTGTTTCTAAATTCGATTCTTAATTGGGGTGTTTTTTTGTTTCGATATTAAAAATATTTACAAAACTTTCCAAAATTTTTTTTTGTTATTTACGAATTTTCGTTATTATTTACAAAACATTTTAGAAAAAAAATTTTTCTTGATCAAACAGGCTAAGTGTGAATGTTGCAGTAATGGTCACCTTGATTAGCATTGAATGGCTTTCTCCCACCCTGGACATTCCATAGATATTATTCCATAGATATATAACTCACCATTTGCCTAGTTTCCAACAGACCTCTGAGGATGCCTGCCATAGATGTGGGCAAAATGTCAGGAGAGAATGCTTCTGGAACATGGTCATACAGCCCTGAAAAGTCACGCAGGAGCCAGAGCCGGATGGCGCGCGGAGGCCGCTTGTGAGCGCGCGCGCGCCATCCAATGGGCTCCGGAGGAAGAGGAGGAGCCAGAGCCGGATGGCGCGCGGAGGCCGCTTGTGAGCCCGCGCGCGCCATCCAATGGGCTCCGGCTCCTGCGCCCCCCTCCTCCTCCTCCTCCTCCTCCTCTTCCTCCCAGCTGGGAGGAAGAGGAGGAGGAGGAGGAGGAGGAGGGGGGCGCAGGAGCCAGAGCCGGATGGCGCGCGGAGGCCGCTTGTGAGCGCGCGCGCGCCATCCAATGGGCTCCGGCTCCTGCGCCCCCCTCCTCCTCCTCCTCCTCCTCCTCCTCTTCCTCCCAGCTGGGAGGAAGAGGAGGAGGAGGAGGAGGAGGAGGAGGGGGGCGCAGGAGCCAGAGCCGGATGGCGCGCGGAGGCCGCTTGTGAGCGCGCACGCGCCATCCAATGGGCTCCGGAGGAAGAGGAGGAGCCAGAGCCGGATGGCGCGCGGAGGCCGCTTGTGAGCGCGCGCGCGCCATCCAATGGGCTCCGGCTCCTGCGCCCCCCTCCTCCTCCTCCTCCTCCTCCTCCTCTTCCTCCCAGCTGGGAGGAAGAGGAGGAGGAGGAGGAGGAGGAGGAGGGGGGCGCAGGAGCCAGAGCCGGATGGCGCGCGGAGGCCGCTTGTGAGCGCGCACGCGCCATCCAATGGGCTCCGGAGGAAGAGGAGGAGCCAGAGCCGGATGGCGCGCTCAGCAGCAGCCTCCATGCCATTAACGAGCGGAGCTTCAGCTCGTAAAATACATGGGGCTGCTGCTTCGATATTTTTAAACCCTTCCGGGTTTAAAAATATGTTTTGATATCGCTTCGGATATGCAAAAAATAACGATTTTAATACGAATTAACGAATTAACGAAACGAAACCGACAGGCCTACTATATATATATCAACCTCAATCAACCTCATATATATATATATATATATATATATATATGTCAGGATCCAGTTCCCGGAGCCCAGACTTTGGCGCCGAAAACTAGACTCCTGACGTATCACCCTGATAAGGACCCTGCAGCTGGTGGCCTTGGAGGAAGGCAGTGGTTTGAGGCGGGAAGCTTTTGCGCGGGGTTTTGGGTTTGGTGGGAGTCTACCTTTCGAACAAGTGGGAGTGTATCTAAGGGGTTGCCTGCTGCGACCAGGCAATCCCGGCTTTTTCTGTGTCTGAGTATCTGATAGTAAAGTTCTTTGTTTGATTACGATGGAAGTCTCGTGTCATCATTGAGCCCAGCTGTCGTGAGCTGACATATATATATATATATATATGAATGCAATGCTCAGGTGCAGCCACAAGAGGGTGGCATATAGAAAGGATCAGCCTTTAGGTCAGTATGTATGCATAGAGATAGAAGGGATCAGCCTCTGGGGTCAGTATATTTGCAATGCTCAGGTGCAGCCACAAGAGGGCAGCATAGAGATAGAAAGAATCAGCCTCTAGGTCAGTATGTATGCAATGCTCAGGTGCAGCCACAAGAGGGCAGCATAGAGATAGAAGGGATCAGCCTCTAGGTCAGTATATTTGCAATGCTCAGGTGCAGCCACAAGAGGGCAGCATAGAGATAGAAGGGATCAGCCTCTAGGTCAGTATATTTGCAATGCTCAGGTGCAGCCACAAGAGGGCAGCATAGAGATAGAAAGAATCAGCCTCTAGGTCAGTATATTTGCAATGCTCAGGTGCAGCCACAAGAGGGCAGCATAGAGATAGAAGGGATCAGCCTCTGGGGTCGGTATATTTGCAATGCTCAGGTGCAGCCACAAGAGGGCAGCATAGAGATAGAAAGGATCAACCTCTAGGTCAGTATATTTGCAATGCTCAGGTGCAGCCACAAGAGGGCAGCATAGAGATAGAAGGGATAAGCCTCTAGGTCAGTATATTTGCAATGCTCAGGTGCAGCCACAAGAGGGCAGCATAGAGATAGAAAGGATCAACCTCTAGGTCAGTATATTTGCAATGCTCAGGTGCAGCCACAAGAGGGCAGCATAGAGATAGAAAAGATCAACCTCTAGGTCAGTATATTTGCAATGCTCAGGTGCAGCCACAAGAGGGCAGCATACAGATAGAAGGGATCAGCCTCTAGGTCAGTATATTTGCAATGCTCAGGTGCAGCCACAAGAGGGCAGCATAGAGATAGAAAGGATCAACCTCTAGGTCAGTATATTTGCAATGCTCAGGTGCAGCCACAAGAGGGCAGCATAGAGATAGAAGGGATCAGCCTCTAGGTCAGTATATTTGCAATGCTCAGGTGCAGCCACAAGAGGGCAGCATAGAGATAGAAAGGATCAACCTCTAGGTCAGTATATTTGCAATGCTCAGGTGCAGCCACAAGAGGGCAGCATAGAAATAGAAGGGATCAGCCTCTGGGGTCAGTATATTTGCAATGCTCAGGTGCAGCCACAAGAGGGCAGCATAGAAATAGAAGGGATCAGCCTCTGGGGTCAGTATATTTGCAATGCTCAGGTGCAGCCACAAGAGGGCAGCATAGAGATAGAAAGGATCAGCCTCTAGGTCAGTATATTTGCAATGCTCAGGTGCAGCCACAAGAGGGCAGCATAGAGATAGAAAGGATCAGCCTCTGGGGTCAGTATATTTGCAATGCTCAGGTGCAGCCACAAGAGGGCAGCATAGAGATAGAAAGGATCAACCTCTAGGTCAGTATATTTGCAATGCTCAGGTGCAGCCACAAGAGGGCAGCATAGAGATAGAAAGGATCAACCTCTAGGTCAGTATATTTGCAATGCTCAGGTGCAGCCACAAGAGGGCAGCATAGAGATAGAAAGGATCAACCTCTAGGTCAGTATATTTGCAATGCTCAGGTGCAGCCACAAGAGGGCGGCATAGAGATAGAAAGGATCAACCTCTAGGTCAGTATATTTGCAATGCTCAGGTGCAGCCACAAGAGGGCAGCATAGAGATAGAAAGGATCAACCTCTAGGTCAGTATATTTGCAATGCTCAGGTGCAGCCACAAGAGGGCGGCATAGAGATAGAAAGGATCAACCTCTAGGTCAGTATATTTGCAATGCTCAGGTGCAGCCACAAGAGGGCAGCATAGAGATAGAAGGGATCAGCCTCTGGGGTCAGTATATTTGCAATGCTCAGGTGCAGCCACAAGAGGGCGGCATAGAGATAGAAGGGATCAACCTCTAGGTCAGTATATGTGCAATGCTCAGGTGCAGCCACAAGAGGGCAGCATAGAGATAGAAGGGATCAGCCTCTAGGTCAGTATATTTGCAATGCTCAGGTGCAGCCACAAGAGGGCAGCATAGAGATAGAAAGAATCAGCCTCTAGGTCAGTATATTTGCAATGCTCAGGTGCAGCCACAAGAGGGCAGCATAGAGATAGAAGGGATCAGCCTCTGGGGTCGGTATATTTGCAATGCTCAGGTGCAGCCACAAGAGGGCAGCATAGAGATAGAAAGGATCAACCTCTAGGTCAGTATATTTGCAATGCTCAGGTGCAGCCACAAGAGGGCAGCATAGAGATAGAAGGGATAAGCCTCTAGGTCAGTATATTTGCAATGCTCAGGTGCAGCCACAAGAGGGCAGCATAGAGATAGAAAGGATCAACCTCTAGGTCAGTATATTTGCAATGCTCAGGTGCAGCCACAAGAGGGCAGCATAGAGATAGAAAAGATCAACCTCTAGGTCAGTATATTTGCAATGCTCAGGTGCAGCCACAAGAGGGCAGCATACAGATAGAAGGGATCAGCCTCTAGGTCAGTATATTTGCAATGCTCAGGTGCAGCCACAAGAGGGCAGCATAGAGATAGAAAGGATCAACCTCTAGGTCAGTATATTTGCAATGCTCAGGTGCAGCCACAAGAGGGCAGCATAGAGATAGAAGGGATCAGCCTCTAGGTCAGTATATTTGCAATGCTCAGGTGCAGCCACAAGAGGGCAGCATAGAGATAGAAAGGATCAACCTCTAGGTCAGTATATTTGCAATGCTCAGGTGCAGCCACAAGAGGGCAGCATAGAAATAGAAGGGATCAGCCTCTGGGGTCAGTATATTTGCAATGCTCAGGTGCAGCCACAAGAGGGCAGCATAGAAATAGAAGGGATCAGCCTCTGGGGTCAGTATATTTGCAATGCTCAGGTGCAGCCACAAGAGGGCAGCATAGAGATAGAAAGGATCAGCCTCTAGGTCAGTATATTTGCAATGCTCAGGTGCAGCCACAAGAGGGCAGCATAGAGATAGAAAGGATCAGCCTCTGGGGTCAGTATATTTGCAATGCTCAGGTGCAGCCACAAGAGGGCAGCATAGAGATAGAAAGGATCAACCTCTAGGTCAGTATATTTGCAATGCTCAGGTGCAGCCACAAGAGGGCAGCATAGAGATAGAAAGGATCAACCTCTAGGTCAGTATATTTGCAATGCTCAGGTGCAGCCACAAGAGGGCAGCATAGAGATAGAAAGGATCAACCTCTAGGTCAGTATATTTGCAATGCTCAGGTGCAGCCACAAGAGGGCGGCATAGAGATAGAAAGGATCAACCTCTAGGTCAGTATATTTGCAATGCTCAGGTGCAGCCACAAGAGGGCAGCATAGAGATAGAAAGGATCAACCTCTAGGTCAGTATATTTGCAATGCTCAGGTGCAGCCACAAGAGGGCGGCATAGAGATAGAAAGGATCAACCTCTAGGTCAGTATATTTGCAATGCTCAGGTGCAGCCACAAGAGGGCAGCATAGAGATAGAAGGGATCAGCCTCTGGGGTCAGTATATTTGCAATGCTCAGGTGCAGCCACAAGAGGGCGGCATAGAGATAGAAGGGATCAACCTCTAGGTCAGTATATGTGCAATGCTCAGGTGCAGCCACAAGAGGGCAGCATAGAGATAGAAGGGATCAGCCTCTGGGGTCAGTATATTTGCAATGCTCAGGTGCAGCCACAAGAGGGCAGCATAGAGATAGAAGGGATCAGCCTCTGGGGTCAGTATATTTGCAATGCTCAGGTGTAGCCACAAGAGGGCAGCATAGAGATAGAAAGGATCAACCTCTAGGTCAGTATATTTGCAATGCTCAGGTGCAGCCACAAGAGGGCAGCATAGAGATAGAAAGGATCAACCTCTAGGTCAGTATATTTGCAATGCTCAGGTGCAGCCACAAGAGGGCGGCATAGAGATAGAAAGGATCAACCTCTAGGTCAGTATATTTGCAATGCTCAGGTGCAGCCACAAGAGGGCAGCATAGAGATAGAAGGGATCAGCCTCTGGGGTCAGTATATTTGCAATGCTCAGGTGCAGCCACAAGAGGGCAGCATAGAGATAGAAGGGATAAGCCTCTGGGGTCAGTATATTTGCAATGCTCAGGTGCAGCCACAAGAGGGCAGAATAGAGATAGAAAGGATCAACCTCTAGGTCAGTATATTTGCAATGCTCAGGTGCAGCCACAAGAGGGCAGCATAGAGATAGAAAGGATCAACCTCTAGGTCAGTATATTTGCAATGCTCAGTTGCAGCCACAAGAGGGCAGCATAGAGATAGAAAGAATCAGCCTCTAGGTCAGTATGTATGCAATGCTCAGGTGGAGCCACAAGAGGGCAGCATAGAGATAGAAAGAATCAGCCTCTAGGTCAGTATATTTGCAATGCTCAGGTGCAGCCACAAGAGGGCAGCATAGAGATAGAAAGGATCAGCCTCTAGGTCAGTGTGTATGCAATGCTCAGGTGCAGCCACAAGAGGGCAGCATACAGATAGAAGGGATCAGCCTCTAGGTCAGTATATTTGCAATGCTCAGGTGCAGCCACAAGAGGGCAGCATAGAGATAGAAAGGATCATCCTCTAGGTCACTATGTATGCAATGCTCAGGTGGAGCCACAAGAGGGCAGCATAGAGATAGAAGGGATCAGCCGCTAGATCAGTATATTTGCAATACTCAGGTGCAGCCACAAGAGGGCAGCATAGAGATAGAAAGGATCAACCTCTAGGTCAGTATATTTGCAATGCTCAGGTGCAGCCACAAGAGGGCAGCATAGAGATAGAAAGGATCAGCCTCTAGGTCAGTATGTATGCAATGCTCAGATGCTACCAGAAGAGGGCAGCATAGAGATAGAAAGGATCAGCCTCTAGGTCAGTATGTATGCAATGCTCAGATGCTACCAGAAGAGGGCAGCATAGAGATAGAAAGGATCAACCTCTAGGTCAGCATTTATACAATGCTCAGATGCTACCAGAAGAGGGCAGCATAGAGATAGAAAGGATCAGCCTCTAGGTCAGTATGTATGCAATGCTCAGATGCTACCAGAAGAGGGCAGCATAGAGATAGAAAGGATCAACCTCTAGGTCAGCATGTATACAATGCTCAGATGCTACCAGAAGAGGGCAACATAGAGATAGAAAGGATCAGCCTCTAGGTCAGTATGTATGCAATGCTCAGATGCTACCAGAAGAGGGCAGCATAGAGATAGAAAGGATCAACCTCTAGGTCAGCATGTGTACAATGCTCAGATGCTACCAGAAGAGGGCAGCATAGAGATAGAAAGGATCAGCCTCTAGGTCAGTATGTATGCAATGCTCAGATGCTACCAGAAGAGGGCAGCATAGAGATAGAAAGGATCAACCTCTAGGTCAGCATGTATACAATGCTCAGATGCTACCAGAAGAGGGCAGCATAGAGATAGAAAGGATCAGCCTCTAGTTCTATATATTAGGCCTGTTTGATCAAGAAAAAATTTGTTTCTAAATTCGATTCTTAATTGGGGTGTTTTTTTGTTTCGATATTAAAAATATTTACAAAACTTTCCAAAAGAGGGCAGCATACAGATAGAAAGGATCAACCTCTAGGTCAGTATATTTGCAATGCTCAGGTGCAGCCACAAGAGGGCAGCATAGAGATAGAAGGGATCAGCCTCTAGGTCAGTGTGTATGCAATGCTCAGGTGCAGCCACAAGAGGGCAGCATACAGATAGAAGGGATCAGCCTCTAGGTCAGTATATTTGCAATGCTCAGGTGCAGCCACAAGAGGGCAGCATAGAGATAGAAAGGATCATCCTCTAGGTCAGTATGTATGCAATGCTCAGGTGCAGCCACAAGAGGGCAGCATAGAGATAGAAGGGATCAGCCTCTAGGTCAGTATATTTGCAATGCTCAGGTGCAGCCACAAGAGGGCAGCATAGAGATAGAAAGGATCAACCTCTAGGTCAGTATATTTGCAATGCTCAGGTGCAGCCACAAGAGGGCAGCATAGAGATAGAAAGGATCAACCTCTAGGTCAGTATATTTGCAATGCTCAGGTGCAGCCACAAGAGGGCAGCATAGAGATAGAAGGGATCAGCCTCTAGGTCAGTGTGTATGCAATGCTCAGGTGCAGCCACAAGAGGGCAGCATACAGATAGAAGGGATCAGCCTCTAGGTCAGTATATTTGCAATGCTCAGGTGCAGCCACAAGAGGGCAGCATAGAGATAGAAGGGATCATCCTCTAGGTCAGTATGTATGCAATGCTCAGGTGCAGCCACAAGAGGGCAGCATAGAGATAGAAGGGATCAGCCTCTAGGTCAGTATATTTGCAATGCTCAGGTGCAGCCACAAGAGGGCAGCATAGAGATAGAAAGGATCAACCTCTAGGTCAGTATATTTGCAATGCTCAGGTGCAGCCACAAGAGGGCAGCATAGAGATAGAAAGGATCAACCTCTAGGTCAGTATATTTGCAATGCTCAGGTGCAGCCACAAGAGGGCAGCATAGAGATAGAAAGGATCAACCTCTAGGTCAGTATATTTGCAATGCTCAGGTGGAGCCACAAGAGGGCAGCATAGAGATAGAAGGGATCAGCCTCTAGGTCAGTATATTTGCAATGCTCAGGTGGAGCCACAAGAGGGCAGCATAGAGATAGAAGGGATCAGCCTCTAGGTCAGTATGTATGCAATGCTCAGGTGCAGCCACAAGAGGGCAGCATAGAGATAGAAAGGATCAACCTCTAGGTCAGTATATTTGCAATGCTCAGGTGCAGCCACAAGAGGGCAGCAAAGAGATAGAAAGGATCAACCTCTAGGTCAGTATATTTGCAATGCTCAGGTGGAGCCACAAGGTGGCAGCATAGAGATAGAAGGGATCAGCCTCTAGGTCAGTATATTTGCAATGCTCAGGTGCAGCCACAAGAGGGCAGCATAGAGATAGAAAGGATCAACCTCTAGGTCAGTATATTTGCAATGCTCAGGTGCAGCCACAAGAGGGCAGCATAGAGATAGAAGGGATCAGCCTCTAGGTCAGTGTGTATGCAATGCTCAGGTGCAGCCACAAGAGGGCAGCATACAGATAGAAGGGATCAGCCTCTAGGTCAGTATATTTGCAATGCTCAGGTGCAGCCACAAGAGGGCAGCATAGAGATAGAAAGGATCATCCTCTAGGTCAGTATGTATGCAATGCTCAGGTGCAGCCACAAGAGGGCAGCATAGAGATAGAAGGGATCAGCCTCTAGGTCAGTATATTTGCAATGCTCAGGTGCAGCCACAAGAGGGCAGCATAGAGATAGAAAGGATCAACCTCTAGGTCAGTATATTTGCAATGCTCAGGTGCAGCCACAAGAGGGCAGCATAGAGATAGAAAAGATCAACCTCTAGGTCAGTATATTTGCAATGCTCAGGTGCAGCCACAAGAGGGCAGCATAGAGATAGAAAGGATCAACCTCTAGGTCAGTATATTTGCAATGCTCAGGTGGAGCCACAAGAGGGCAGCATAGAGATAGAAGGGATCAGCCTCTAGGTCAGTATATTTGCAATGCTCAGGTGGAGCCACAAGAGGGCAGCATAGAGATAGAAGGGATCAGCCTCTAGGTCAGTATGTATGCAATGCTCAGGTGCAGCCACAAGAGGGCAGCAAAGAGATAGAAAGGATCAACCTCTAGGTCAGTATATTTGCAATGCTCAGGTGGAGTCACAAGAGGGCAGCATAGAGATAGAAGGGATCAGCCTCTAGGTCAGTATGTATGCAATGCTCAGGTGCAGCCACAAGAGGGCAGCATACAGATAGAAGGGATCAGCCTCTAGGTCAGTATATTTGCAATGCTCAGGTGCAGCCACAAGAGGGCAGCATAGAGATAGAAAGGATCAACCTCTAGGTCATTATATTTGCAATGCTCAGGTGGAGCCACAAGAGGGCAGCATAGAGATAGAAGGGATCAGCCTCTAGGTCAGTGTGTATGCAATGCTCAGGTGCAGCCACAAGAGGGCAGCATAGAGATAGAAAGGATCAACCTCTAGGTCAGTATATTTGCAATGCTCAGGTGCAGCCACAAGAGGGCAGCATAGAGATAGAAAGGATCAACCTCTAGGTCAGTATGTATGCAATGCTCAGGTGCAGCCACAAGAGGGCAGCATAGAGATAGAAAGGATCAGCCTCTAGGTCAGTATGTATGCAATGCTCAGGTGCAGCCATAAGAGGGCAGTATAGAGATAGAAAGAATCAGCCTCTAGGTCAGTATGTATGCAATGCTCAGGTGGAGCCACAAGAGGGCAGCATAGAGATAGAAAGGATCAGCCTCTAGGTCAGTATGTATGCAATGCTCAGGTGCAGCCACAAGAGGGCAGCATAGAGATAGAAAGGATCAGCTTCTAGGTCAGTATGTATGCAATGCTCAGGTGCAGCCACAAGAGGGCAGCATAGAGATAGAAAGGATCAGCCTCTAGGTCAGTATGTATGCAATGCTCAGGTGGAGCCACAAGAGGGCAGCATACAGATAGAAGGGATCAGCCTCTAGGTCAGTATATTTGCAATGCTCAGGTGCAGCCACAAGAGGGCAGCATAGAGATAGAAAGGATCAGCCTCTAGGTCAGTGTGTATGCAATGCTCAGGTGCAGCCACAATAGGGCAGCATACAGATAGAAGGGATCAGCCTCTAGGTCAGTATATTTGCAATGCTCAGGTGCAGCCACAAGAGGGCAGCATAGAGATAGAAGGGATCAGCCGCTAGATCAGTATATTTGCAATGCTCAGGTGCAGCCACAAGAGGGCAGCATAGAGATAGAAAGGATCAACCTCTAGGTCAGTATATTTGCAATGCTCAGGTGCAGCCACAAGAGGGCAGTATAGAGATAGAAAGAATCAGCCTCTAGGTCAGTATGTATGCAATGCTCAGGTGGAGCCACAAGAGGGCAGCATAGAGATAGAAAGAATCAACCTCTAGGTCAGTATGTATGCAATGCTCAGGTGCAGCCACAAGAGGGCAGCATAGAGATAGAAGGTATCAGCCTCTAGGTCAGTATATTTGCAATGCTCAGGTGCAGCCACAAGAGGGCAGCATAGAGATAGAAGGGATCAGCCGCTAGGTCAGTATATTTGCAATGCTCAGGTGCAGCCACAAGAGGGCAGCATAGAGATAGAAGGGATCAGCCTCTAGGTCAGTATGTATGCACTGCTCAGGTGCAGCCACAAGAGGGCAGCATAGAGATAGAAGGGATCAGCCGCTAGGTCAGTATATTTGCAATGCTCAGGTGCAGCCACAAGAGGGCAGCATAGAGATAGAAAGGATCAACCTCTAGGTCAGTATATTTCCAATGCTCAGGTGCAGCCACAAGAGGGCAGCATAGAGATAGAAAGGATCAACCTCTAGGTCAGTATGTATGCAATGCTCAGGTGCAGCCACAAGAGGGCAGCATAGAGATAGAAAGGATCAGCCTCTAGGTCAGTATGTATGCAATGCTCAGGTGCAGCCACAAGAGGGCAGCATAGAGATAGAAGGTATCAGCCTCTAGGTCAGTATGTATGCAATGCTCAGGTGGAGCCACAAGAGGGCAGCATAGAGATAGAAAGAATCAGCCTCTAGGTCAGTATGTATGCAATGCTCAGGTGGAGCCACAAGAGGGCAGCATAGAGATAGAAAGAATCAGCCTCTAGGTCAGTATGTATGCAATGCTCAGGTGGAGCCACAAGAGGGCAGCATAGAGATAGAAAGGATCAGCCTCTAGGTCAGTATGTATGCAATGCTCAGGTGCAGCCACAAGAGGGCAGCATAGAGATAGAAGGTATCAGCCTCTAGGTCAGTATATTTGCAATGCTCAGGTGGTGCCACAAGAGGGCAGCATAGAGATAGAAAGGATCAGCCTCTTGGTCAGTATGTATGCAATGCTCAGGTGCAGCCACAAGAGGGCAGCATAGAGATAAAAGGGATCAGCCTCTAGGTCAGTATGTATGCAGTGCTCAGGTGGAGCCACAAGAGTGCAGCATAGAGATAGAAATAATCAGCCTCTAGGTCAGTATGTATGCAATGCTCAGGTGGAGCCACAAGAGGGCAGCATAGAGATAGAAATAATCAGCCTCTAGGTCAGTATGTATGCAATGCTCAGGTGGAGCCACAAGAGTGCAGCATAGAGATAGAAATAATCAGCCTCTAGGTCAGTATGTATGCAATGCTCAGGTGGAGCCACAAGAGGGCAGCATAGAGATAGAAAGGATCAGCCTCTAGGTCAGTATGGATGCAATGCTCAGGTGGAGCCACAAGAGGGCAGCATAGAGATAGAAATAATCAGCCTCTAGGTCAGTATGGATGCAATGCTCAGGTGGAGCCACAAGAGGGCAGCATAGAGATAGAAAGAATCAGCCTCTAGGTCATTATGTATGCAATGCTCAGGTGGAGCCACAAGAGGGCAGCATAGAGATAGAAAGAATCAGCCTCTAGGTCAGTATGTATGCAATGCTCAGGTGGAGCCACAAGAGGGCAGCATAGAGATAGAAAGAATCAGCCTCTAGGTCAGTATGTATGCAATGCTCAGGTGGAGCCACAAGAGGGCAGCATAGAGATAGAAAGAATCAGCCTCTTGGTCAGTATGTATGCAATGCTCAGGTGGAGCCACAAGAGGGCAGCATAGAGATAGAAAGAATCAGCCTCTAGGTCAGTATGTATGCAATGCTCAAGTGGAGCCACAAGAGGGCAGCATAGAGATAGAAAGAATCAGCCTCTAGGTCAGTATGTATGCAATGCTCAGGTGGAGCCACAAGAGGGCAGCATAGAGATAGAAAGAATCAGCCTCTAGGTCAGTATGTATGCAATGCTCAGGTGAAGCCAAAAGAGGGCAGCATAGAGATAGAAAGAATCAGCCTCTAGGTCAGTATGTATGCAATGCTCAGGTGGAGCCACAAGAGGGCAGAATAGAGTTAGAAATAATCAGCCTCTAGGTCAGTATGTATGCAATGCTCAGGTCGAGCCACAAGAGGGCAGCATAGAGATAGAAAGAATCAGCCTGTAGGTTAGTATGTATGCAATGCTCAGGTGGAGCCACAAGAGGGCAGCATAGAGATAGAAAGAATCAGCCTCTAGGTCAGTATGTATGCAATGCTCAGGTGGAGCCACAAGAGGGCAGCATAGAGATAGAAAGAATCAGCCTCTAGGTTAGTATGTATGCAATGCTCAGGTGGAGCCACAAGAGGGCAGCATAGAGATAGAAAGAATCAGCCTCTAGGTCAGTATGTATGCAATGCTCAGGTGGAGCCACAAGAGGGCAGCATAGAGATAGAAAGAATCAGCCTCTAGGTTAGTATGTATGCAATGCTCAGGTGGAGCCACAAGAGGGCAGCATAGAGATAGAAAGAATCAGCCTCTAGGTTAGTATGTATGCAGTGCTCAGGTGGAGCCACAAGAGGGCAGCATAGAGATAGAAAGAATCAGCCTCTAGGTTAGTAAGTATGCAGTGCTCAGGTGGAGTCACAAGAGGGCAGCATAGAGATAGAAAGAATCAGCCTCTAGGTTAGTATGTATGCAATGCTCAGGTGGAGCCACAAGAGGGCAGCATAGAAATAGAAAGAATCAGCCTCTAGGTCAGTATGTATGCAATGCTCAGGTGGAGTCACAAGAGGGCAGCATAGAGATAGAAAGAATCAGCCTCTAGGTTAGTATGTATGCAGTGCTCAGGTGGAGCCACAAGAGGGCAGCATAGAGATAGAAAGAATCAGCCTCTAGGTTAGTATGTATGCAATGCTCAGGTGGAGCCACAAGAGGGCAGAATAGAGATAGAAATAATCAGCCTCTAGGTCAGTATGTATGCAATGCTCAGGTGGAGCCACAAGAGGGCAGCATAGAGATAGAAAGAATCAGCCTCTAGGTTAGTATGTATGCAATGCTCAGGTGGAGCCACAAGAGGGCAGCATAGAGATAGAAAGAATCAGCCTCTAGGTCAGTATGTATGCAATGCTCAGGTGGAGCCACAAGAGGGCAGCATAGAGATAGAAAGAATCAGCCTCTAGGTTAGTATGTATGCAGTGCTCAGGTGGAGCCACAAGAGGGCAGCATAGAGATAGAAAGAATCAGCCTCTAGGTTAGTAAGTATGCAGTGCTCAGGTGGAGCCACAAGAGGGCAGCATAGAGATAGAAAGAATCAGCCTCTAGGTTAGTATGTATGCAGTGCTCAGGTGGAGCCACAAGATGGCAGCATAGAGATAGAAAGAATCAGCCTCTAGGTTAGTAAGTATGCAGTGCTCAGGTGGAGCCACAAGAGGGCAGCATAGAGATAGAAAGAATCAGCCTCTAGGTTAGTATGTATGCAGTGCTCAGGTGGAGCCACAAGAGGGCAGCATAGAGATAGAAAGAATCAGCCTCTAGGTTAGTATGTATGCAGTGCTCAGGTGGAGCCACAAGAGGGCAGCATAGAAATAGAAAGAATCAGCCTCTAGGTCAGTATGTATGCAATGCTCAGGTGGAGCCACAAGAGGGCAGCATAGAGATAGAAAGAATCAGCCTCTAGGTCAGTATGTATGCAATGCTCAGGTGAAGCCACAAGTGGGCAGCATAGAGATAGAAAGAATCAGCCTCTAGGTCAGTATGTATGCAATGCTCAGGTGGAGCCACAAGAGGGCAGCATAGAGATAGAAAGAATCAGCCTCTAGGTTAGTATGTATGCAATGCTCAGGTGGAGCCACAAGAGGGCAGCATAGAGATAGAAAGAATCAGCCTCTAGGTCAGCATGTATGCAATGCTCAGGTGGAGCCACAAGAGGGCAGCATAGAGATAGAAAGAATCAGCCTCTAGGTTAGTATGTATGCAATGCTCAGGTGAAGCCACAAGAGGGCAGCATAGAGATAGAAAGAATCAGCCTCTAGGTCAGTATGTATGCAATGCTCAGGTGGAGCCACAAGAGGGCAGCATAGAGATAGAAAGAATCAGCCTCTAGGTCAGTATATTTGCAATGCTCAGGTGCAGCCACAAGAGGGCAGCATAGAGATAGAAAGGATCAGCCTCTAGGTCAGTGTGTATGCAATGCTCAGGTGCAGCCACAAGAGGGCAGCATACAGATAGAAGGGATCAGCCTCTAGGTCAGTATATTTGCAATGCTCAGGTGCAGCCACAAGAGGGCAGCATAGAGATAGAAAGGATCATCCTCTAGGTCACTATGTATGCAATGCTCAGGTGGAGCCACAAGAGGGCAGCATAGAGATAGAAGGGATCAGCCGCTAGATCAGTATATTTGCAATACTCGGGTGCAGCCACAAGAGGGCAGCATAGAGATAGAAAGGATCAACCTCTAGGTCAGTATATTTGCAATGCTCAGGTGCAGCCACAAGAGGGCAGCATAGAGATAGAAAGGATCAGCCTCTAGGTCAGTATGTATGCAATGCTCAGATGCTACCAGAAGAGGGCAGCATAGAGATAGAAAGGATCAGCCTCTAGGTCAGTATGTATGCAATGCTCAGATGCTACCAGAAGAGGGCAGCATAGAGATAGAAAGGATCAACCTCTAGGTCAGCATTTATACAATGCTCAGATGCTACCAGAAGAGGGCAGCATAGAGATAGAAAGGATCAGCCTCTAGGTCAGTATGTATGCAATGCTCAGATGCTACCAGAAGAGGGCAGCATAGAGATAGAAAGGATCAACCTCTAGGTCAGCATGTATACAATGCTCAGATGCTACCAGAAGAGGGCAGCATAGAGATAGAAAGGATCAGCCTCTAGGTCAGTATGTATGCAATGCTCAGATGCTACCAGAAGAGGGCAGCATAGAGATAGAAAGGATCAACCTCTAGGTCAGCATGTGTACAATGCTCAGATGCTACCAGAAGAGGGCAGCATAGAGATAGAAAGGATCAGCCTCTAGGTCAGTATGTATGCAATGCTCAGATGCTACCAGAAGAGGGCAGCATAGAGATAGAAAGGATCAGCCTCTAGGTCAGTATGTATGCAATGCTCAGATGCTACCAGAAGAGGGCAGCATAAAGATAGAAAGGATCAACCTCTAGGTCAGCATGTATACAATGCTCAGATGCTACCAGAAGAGGGCAGCATAGAGATAGAAAGGATCAGCCTCTAGGTCAGTATGTATGCAATGCTCAGATGCTACCAGAAGAGGGCAGCATAGAGATAGAAAGGATCAACCTCTAGGTCAGCATGTGTACAATGCTCAGATGCTACCAGAAGAGGGCAGCATAGAGATAGAAAGGATCAGCCTCTAGGTCAGTATGTATGCAATGCTCAGATGCTACCAGAAGAGGGCAGCATAGAGATAGAAAGGATCAACCTCTAGTTCTATATATTAGGCCTGTTTGATCAAGAAAAAATTTGTTTCTAAATTCGATTCTTAATTGGGGTGTTTTTTTGTTTCGATATTAAAAATATTTACAAAACTTTCCAAAATTTTTTTTTGTTATTTACGAATTTTCGTTATTATTTACAAAACATTTTAGAAAAAAAAATTTTCTTGATCAAACAGGCTAAGTGTGAATGTTGCAGTAATGGTCACCTTGATTAGCATTGAATGGCTTTCTCCCACCCTGGACATTCCATAGATATTATTCCATAGATATATAACTCACCATTTGCCTAGTTTCCAACAGACCTCTGAGGATGCCTGCCATAGATGTGGGCAAAATGTCAGGAGAGAATGCTTCTGGAACATGGTCATACAGCCCTGAAAAGTCACGCAGGAGCCAGAGCCGGATGGCGCGCGGAGGCCGCTTGTGAGCGCGCGCGCGCCATCCAATGGGCTCCGGAGGAAGAGGAGGAGCCAGAGCCGGATGGCGCGCGGAGGCCGCTTGTGAGCGCGCGCGCGCCATCCAATGGGCTCCGGCTCCTGCGCCCCCCTCCTCCTCCTCCTCCTCCTCCTCCTCTTCCTCCCAGCTGGGAGGAAGAGGAGGAGGAGGAGGAGGAGGAGGAGGGGGGCGCAGGAGCCAGAGCCGGATGGCGCGCGGAGGCCGCTTGTGAGCGCGCACGCGCCATCCAATGGGCTCCGGAGGAAGAGGAGGAGCCAGAGCCGGATGGCGCGCTCAGCAGCAGCCTCCATGCCATTAACGAGCGGAGCTTCAGCTCGTAAAATACATGGGGCTGCTGCTTCGATATTTTTAAACCCTTCCGGGTTTAAAAATATGTTTTGATATCGCTTCGGATATGCAAAAAATAACGATTTTAATACGAATTAACGAATTAACGAAACGAAACCGACAGGCCTACTATATATATATCAACCTCAATCAACCTCATATATATATATATATATATATATATATATATATATATATATGTCAGGATCCAGTTTCCAGAGCCCAGACTTTGGCGCCGAAAACTAGACTCCTGACGTATCACCCTGATAAGGACCCTGCAGCTGGTGGCCTTGGAGGAAGGCAGTGGTTTGAGGCGGGAAGCTTTTGCGCGGGGTTTTGGGTTTGGTGGGAGTCTACCTTTCGAACAAGTGGGAGTGTATCTAAGGGGTTGCCTGCTGCGACCAGGCAATCCCGGCTTTTTCTGTGTCTGAGTATCTGATAGTAAAGTTCTTTGTTTGATTACGATGGAAGTCTCGTGTCATCATTGAGCCCAGCTGTCGTGAGCTGACATATATATATATATATATATATATATATATATATGAATGCAATGCTCAGGTGCAGCCACAAGAGGGTGGCATATAGAAAGGATCAGCCTTTAGGTCAGTATGTATGCATAGAGATAGAAGGGATCAGCCTCTGGGGTCAGTATATTTGCAATGCTCAGGTGCAGCCACAAGAGGGCAGCATAGAGATAGAAAGAATCAGCCTCTAGGTCAGTATGTATGCAATGCTCAGGTGGAGCCACAAGAGGGCAGCATAGAGATAGAAAGAATCAGCCTCTAGGTCAGTATGTATGCAATGCTCAGGTGGAGCCACAAGAGGGCAGCATAGAGATAGAAAGAATCAGCCTCTAGGTCAGTATGTATGCAATGCTCAGGTGGAGCCACAAGAGGGCAGCATAGAGATAGAAAGAATCAGCCTCTAGGTCAGTATGTATGCAATGCTCAGGTGCAGCCACAAGAGGGCAGCATAGAGATAGAAGGGATCAGCCTCTAGGTCAGTATATTTGCAATGCTCAGGTGCAGCCACAAGAGGGCAGCATAGAGATAGAAGGGATCAGCCTCTAGGTCAGTATATTTGCAATGCTCAGGTGCAGCCACAAGAGGGCAGCATAGAGATAGAAGGGATCAGCCTCTGGGGTCAGTATATTTGCAATGCTCAGGTGCAGCCACAAGAGGGCAGCATAGAGATAGAAAGAATCAGCCTCTAGGTCAGTATGTATGCAATGCTCAGGTGGAGCCACAAGAGGGCAGCATAGAGATAGAAAGAATCAGCCTCTAGGTCAGTATGTATGCAATGCTCAGGTGGAGCCACAAGAGGGCAGCATAGAGATAGAAAGAATCAGCCTCTAGGTCAGTATGTATGCAATGCTCAGGTGGAGCCACAAGAGGGCAGCATAGAGATAGAAAGAATCAGCCTCTAGGTCAGTATGTATGCAATGCTCAGGTGCAGCCACAAGAGGGCAGCATAGAGATAGAAGGGATCAGCCTCTAGGTCAGTATATTTGCAATGCTCAGGTGCAGCCACAAGAGGGCAGCATAGAGATAGAAGGGATCAGCCTCTAGGTCAGTATATTTGCAATGCTCAGGTGCAGCCACAAGAGGGCAGCATAGAGATAGAAGGGATCAGCCTCTGGGGTCAGTATATTTGCAATGCTCAGGTGCAGCCACAAGAGGGCAGCATAGAGATAGAAAGGATCAAACTCTAGGTCAGTATATTTGCAATGCTCAGGTGCAGCCACAAGAGGGCAGCATAGAGATAGAAGGGATCAGCCTCTGGGGTCAGTATATTTGCAATGCTCAGGTGCAGCCACAAGAGGGCAGCATAGAGATAAAAGGGATCAGCCTCTAGGTCAGTATATTTGCAATGCTCAGGTGCAGCCACAAGAGGGCAGCATAGAGATAGAAAGGATCAACCTCTAGGTCAGTATATTTGCAATGCTCAGGTGCAGCCACAAGAGGGCAGCATAGAGATAGAAAGGATCAACCTCTAGGTCAGTATATTTGCAATGCTCAGGTGCAGCCACAAGAGGGCAGCATACAGATAGAAGGGATCAGCCTCTAGGTCAGTATATTTGCAATGCTCAGGTGCAGCCACAAGAGGGCAGCATAGAGATAGAAGGGATCAGCCTCTAGGTCAGTATATTTGCAATGCTCAGGTGCAGCCACAAGAGGGCAGCATAGAGATAGAAAGGATCAACCTCTAGGTCAGTATATTTGCAATGCTCAGGTGCAGCCACAAGAGGGCAGCATAGAAATAGAAGGGATCAGCCTCTGGGGTCAGTATATTTGCAATGCTCAGGTGCAGCCACAAGAGGGCAGCATAGAAATAGAAGGGATCAGCCTCTGGGGTCAGTATATTTGCAATGCTCAGGTGCAGCCACAAGAGGGCAGCATAGAGATAGAAAGGATCAGCCTCTAGGTCAGTATATTTGCAATGCTCAGGTGCAGCCACAAGAGGGCAGCATAGAGATAGAAAGGATCAGCCTCTGGGGTCAGTATATTTGCAATGCTCAGGTGCAGCCACAAGAGGGCAGCATAGAGATAGAAAGGATCAACCTCTAGGTCAGTATATTTGCAATGCTCAGGTGCAGCCACAAGAGGGCAGCATAGAGATAGAAAGGATCAACCTCTAGGTCAGTATATTTGCAATGCTCAGGTGCAGCCACAAGAGGGCAGCATAGAGATAGAAAGGATCAACCTCTGGGTCAGTATATTTGCAATGCTCAGGTGCAGCCACAAGAGGGCGGCATAGAGATAGAAAGGATCAACCTCTAGGTCAGTATATTTGCAATGCTCAGGTGCAGCCACAAGAGGGCAGCATAGAGATAGAAAGGATCAACCTCTAGGTCAGTATATTTGCAATGCTCAGGTGCAGCCACAAGAGGGCGGCATAGAGATAGAAAGGATCAACCTCTAGGTCAGTATATTTGCAATGCTCAGGTGCAGCCACAAGAGGGCAGCATAGAGATAGAAGGGATCAGCCTCTGGGGTCAGTATATTTGCAATGCTCAGGTGCAGCCACAAGAGGGCGGCATAGAGATAGAAGGGATCAACCTCTAGGTCAGTATATTTGCAATGCTCAGGTGCAGCCACAAGAGGGCAGCATAGAGATAGAAGGGATCAGCCTCTGGGGTCAGTATATTTGCAATGCTCAGGTGCAGCCACAAGAGGGCAGCATAGAGATAGAAGGGATCAGCCTCTGGGGTCAGTATATTTGCAATGCTCAGGTGCAGCCACAAGAGGGCGGCATAGAGATAGAAAGGATCAACCTCTAGGTCAGTATATTTGCAATGCTCAGGTGCAGCCACAAGAGGGCAGCATAGAGATAGAAGGGATCAGCCTCTGGGGTCAGTATATTTGCAATGCTCAGGTGCAGCCACAAGAGGGCAGCATAGAGATAGAAGGGATAAGCCTCTGGGGTCAGTATATTTGCAATGCTCAGGTGCAGCCACAAGAGGGCAGAATAGAGATAGAAAGGATCAACCTCTAGGTCAGTATATTTGCAATGCTCAGGTGCAGCCACAAGAGGGCAGCATAGAGATAGAAAGGATCAACCTCTAGGTCAGTATATTTGCAATGCTCAGGTGCAGCCACAAGAGGGCAGCATAGAGATAGAAGGGATCAGCCTCTGGGGTCAGTATATTTGCAATGCTCAGGTGCAGCCACAAGAGCGCAGCATAGAGATAGAAAGGATCAACCTCTAGGTCAGTATATTTGCAATGCTCAGTTGCAGCCACAAGAGGGCGGCATAGAGATAGAAAGGATCAACCTCTAGGTCAGTATATTTGCAATGCTCAGGTGCAGCCACAAGAGGGCAGCATAGAGATAGAAGGGATCAGCCTCTGGGGTCAGTATATTTGCAATGCTCAGGTGCAGCCACAAGAGGGCAGCATAGAGATAGAAAGGATCACCCTCTAGGTCAGTATATTTGCAATGCTCAGGTGCAGCCACAAGAGGGCGGCATAGAGATAGAAGGGATCAACCTCTAGGTCAGTATATTTGCAATGCTCAGGTGCAGCCACAAGAGGGCAGCATAGAGATAGAAGGGATCAGCCTCTGGGGTCAGTATATTTGCAATGCTCAGGTGCAGCCACAAGAGGGCAGCATAGAGATAGAAAGGATCAACCTCTAGGTCAGTATATTTGCAATGCTCAGGTGCAGCCACAAGAGGGCGGCATAGAGATAGAAAGGATCAACCTCTAGGTCAGTATATTTGCAATGCTCAGGTGCAGCCACAAGAGGGCAGCATAGAGAAGAAGGGATCAGCCTCTGGGGTCAGTATATTTGCAATGCTCAGGTGCAGCCACAAGAGGGCAGCATAGAGATAGAAAGGATCAACCTCTAGTTCAGTATATTTGCAATGCTCAGGTGCAGCCACAAGAGGGCGGCATAGAGATAGAAGGGATCAACCTCTAGGTCAGTATATTTGCAATGCTCAGGTGCAGCCACAAGAGGGCAGCATAGAGATAGAAAGGATCAACCTCTAGGTCAGTATATTTGCAATGCTCAGGTGCAGCCACAAGAGGGCGGCATAGAGATAGAAGGGATCAACCTCTAGGTCAGTATATTTGCAATGCTCAGGTGCAGCCACAAGAGGGCAGCATAGAGATAGAAAGGATCAACCTCTGGGTCAGTATATTTGCAATGCTCAGGTGCAGCCACAAGAGGGCGGCATAGAGATAGAAAGGATCAACCTCTAGGTCAGTATATTTGCAATTCTCAGGTGCAGCCACAAGAGGGCGGCATAGAGATAGAAAGGATCAACCTCTAGGTCAGTATATTTGCAATGCTCAGGTGCAGCCACAAGAGGGCGGCATAGAGATAGAAAGGATCAACCTCTAGGTCAGTATATTTGCAATGCTCAGGTGCAGCCACAAGAGGGCAGCATAGAGATAGAAGGGATCAGCCTCTGGGGTCAGTATATTTGCAATGCTCAGGTGCAGCCACAAGAGGGCGGCATAGAGATAGAAGGGATCAACCTCTAGGTCAGTATATTTGCAATGCTCAGGTGCAGCCACAAGAGGGCAGCATAGAGATAGAAGGGATCAGCCTCTGGGGTCAGTATATTTGCAATGCTCAGGTGCAGCCACAAGAGGGCAGCATAGAGATAGAAGGGATCAGCCTCTGGGGTCAGTATATTTGCAATGCTCAGGTGCAGCCACAAGAGGGCAGCATAGAGATAGAAGGGATCAGCCTCTGGGGTCAGTATATTTGCAATGCTCAGGTGTAGCCACAAGAGGGCGGCATAGAGATAGAAAGGATCAACCTCTAGGTCAGTATATTTGCAATGCTCAGGTGGAGCCACAAGAGGGCAGCATAGAGATAGAAAGGATCAACCTCTAGGTCAGTATATTTGCAATGCTCAGGTGCAGCCACAAGAGGGCGGCATAGAGATAGAAAGGATCAACCTCTAGGTCAGTATATTTGCAATGCTCAGGTGCAGCCACAAGAGGGCAGCATAGAGATAGAAGGGATCAGCCTCTGGGGTCAGTATATTTGCAATGCTCAGGTGCAGCCACAAGAGGGCAGCATAGAGATAGAAGGGATAAGCCTCTAGGTCAGTATGTATGCAATGCTCAGGTGCAGCCACAAGAGGGCAGTATAGAGATAGAAAGAATCAGCCTCTAGGTCAGTATGTATGCAATGCTCAGGTGGAGCCACAAGAGGGCAGCATAGAGATAGAAAGAATCAGCCTCTAGGTCAGTATGTATGCAATGCTCAGGTGGAGCCACAAGAGGGCAGCATAGAGATAGAAAGGATCAGCCTCTAGGTCAGTATGTATGCAATGCTCAGGTGCAGCCACAAGAGGGCAGCATAGAGATAGAAGGTATCAGCCTCTAGGTCAGTATATTTGCAATGCTCAGGTGGTGCCACAAGAGGGCAGCATAGAGATAGAAAGGATCAGCCTCTTGGTCAGTATGTATGCAATGCTCAGGTGCAGCCACAAGAGGGCAGCATAGAGATAGAAAGAATCAGCCTCTAGGTCAGTATGTATGCAATGCTCAGGTGGAGCCACAAGTGGGCAGAATAGAGATAGAAAGAATCAGCCTCTAGGTCAGTATGTATGCAATGCTCAGGTCGAGCCACAAGAGGGCAGCATAGAGATAGAAAGAATCAGCCTCTAGGTCAGTATGTATGCAATGCTCAGGTGGAGCCACAAGAGGGCAGCATAGAGATAGAAAGAATCAGCCTCTAGGTCAGTATGTATGCAATGCTCAGGTGGAGCCACAAGAGGGCAGCATAGAGATAGAAAGAATCAGCCTCTAGGTCAGTATGTATGCAGTGCTCAGGTGAAGCCACAAGTGGGCAGCATAGAGATAGAAAGAATCAGCCTCTTGGTCAGTATGTATGCAATGCTCAGGTGGAGCCACAAGAGGGCAGCATAGAGATAGAAAGAATCAGCCTCTTGGTCAGTATGTATGCAATGCTCAGGTGGAGCCACAAGAGGGCAGCATAGAGATAGAAAGAATCAGCCTCTAGGTCAGTATGTATGCAATGCTCAGGTGGAGCCACAAGAGGGCAGCATAGAGATAGAAAGAATCAGCCTCTTGGTCAGTATGTATGCAATGCTCAGGTGGAGCCACAAGAGGGCAGCATAGAGATAGAAAGAATCAGCCTCTTGGTCAGTATGTATGCAATGCTCAGGTGGAGCCACAAGAGGGCAGCATAGAGATAGAAAGAATCAGCCTCTAGGTCAGTATGTATGCAATGCTCAGGTGGAGCCACAAGAGGGCAGCATAGAGATAGAAAGAATCAGCCTCTTGGTCAGTATGTATGCAATGCTCAGGTGGAGCCACAAGAGGGCAGCATAGAGATAGAAAGAATCAGCCTCTTGGTCAGTATGTATGCAATGCTCAGGTGGAGCCACAAGAGGGCAGCATAGAGATAGAAAGAATCAGCCTCTTGGTCAGTATGTATGCAATGCTCAGGTGGAGCCACAAGAGGGCAGCATAGAGATAGAAAGAATCAGCCTCCTGGTCAGTATGTATGCAATGCTCAGGTGGAGCCACAAGAGGGCAGCATAGAGATAGAAAGAATCAGCCTCCTGGTCAGTATGTATGCAATGCTCAGGTGGAGCCACAAGAGGGCAGCATAGAGATAGAAAGAATCAGCCTCTAGGTCAGTATGTATGCAATGCTCAGGTGGAGCCACAAGAGGGCAGCATAGAGATAGAAAGAATCAGCCTCTAGGTCAGTATGTATGCAATGCTCAGGTGGAGCCACAAGAGGGCAGCATAGAGATAGAAAGAATCAGCCTCCTGGTCAGTATGTATGCAATGCTCAGGTGGAGCCACAAGAGGGCAGCATAGAGATAGAAAGAATCAGCCTCTAGATCAGTATGTATGCAATGCTCAGGTGGAGCCACAAGAGGGCAGCATAGAGATAGAAAGAATCAGCCTCTAGGTCAGTATGTATGCAATGCTCAGGTGGAGCCACAAGAGGGCAGCATAGAAATAGAAAGAATCAGCCTCTAGGTCAGTATGTATGCAATGCTCAGGTGGAGCCACAAGAGGGCAGCATAGAGATAGAAAGAATCAGCCTCTAGGTCAGTATGTATGCAATGCTCAGGTGGAGCCACAAGAGGGCAGCATAGAGATAGAAAGAATCAGCCTCTAGGTCAGTATGTATGCAGTGCTCAGGTGGAGCCACAAGAGGGCAGCATAGAGATAGAAAGAATCAGCCTCTAGATCAGTATGTATGCAATGCTCAGGTGGAGCCACAAGAGGGCAGCATAGAGATAGAAAGAATCAGCCTCTAGGTCAGTATGTATGCAATGCTCAGGTGGAGCCACAAGAGGGCAGCATAGAGATAGAAAGAATCAGCCTCTAGGTCAGTATGTATGCAATGCTCAGGTGGAGCCACAAGAGGGCAGCATAGAAATAGAAAGAATCAGCCTCTAGGTCAGTATGTATGCAATGCTCAGGTGGAGCCACAAGAGGGCAGCATAGAGATAGAAAGAATCAGCCTCTAGGTCAGTATGTATGCAATGCTCAGGTGGAGCCACAAGATGGCAGCATAGAGATAGAAAGAATCAGCCTCTAGGTCAGTATGTATGCAATGCTCAGGTGGAGCCACAAGAGGGCAGCATAGAGATAGAAAGAATCAGCCTCTAGGTCAGTATGTATGCAGTGCTCAGGTGGAGCCACAAGATGGCAGCATAGAGATAGAAAGAATCAGCCTCTAGGTCAGTATGTATGCAATGCTCAGGTGGAGCCACAAGATGGCAGCATAGAGATAGAAAGAATCAGCCTCTAAGTCAGTATGTATGCAATGCTCAGGTGGAGCCACAAGAGGGCAGCATAGAGATAGAAAGAATCAGCCTCTAGGTCAGTATGTATGCAGTGCTCAGGTGGAGCCACAAGAGGGCAGCATAGAGATAGAAAGAATCAGCCTCTAGGTCAGTATGTATGCAGTGCTCAGGTGGAGCCACAAGAGGGCAGCATAGAGATAGAAAGAATCAGCCTCTAGGTCAGTATGTATGCAATGCTCAGGTGGAGCCACAAGAGGGCAGCATAGAGATAGAAAGAATCAGCCTCTAGGTCAGTACGTATGCAGTGCTCAGGTGGAGCCACAAGAGGGCAGCATAGAGATAGAAAGAATCAGCCTCTAGGTCAGTATGTATGCAATGCTCAGGTGGAGCCACAAGAGGGCAGCATAGAGATAGAAAGAATCAGCCTCTAGGTCAGTATGTATGCAGTGCTCAGGTGGAGCCACAAGAGGGCAGCATAGAGATAGAAAGAATCAGCCTCTAGGTCAGTATGTATGCAGTGCTCAGGTGGAGCCACAAGAGGGCAGCATAGAGATAGAAAGAATCAGCCTCTAGGTCAGTATGTATGCAATGCTCAGGTGGAGCCACAAGAGGGCAGCATAGAGATAGAAAGAATCAGCCTCTAGGTCAGTATGTATGCAATGCTCAGGTGGAGCCACAAGAGGGCAGCATAGAGATAGAAAGAATCAGCCTCTAGGTCAGTATGTATGCAGTGCTCAGGTGGAGCCACAAGAGGGCAGCATAGAGATAGAAAGAATCAGCCTCTAGGTCAGTACGTATGCAGTGCTCAGGTGGAGCCACAAGAGGGCAGCATAGAGATAGAAAGAATCAGCCTCTAGGTCAGTATGTATGCAATGCTCAGGTGGAGCCACAAGAGGGCAGCATAGAGATAGAAAGAATCAGCCTCTAGGTCAGTATGTATGCAATGCTCAGGTGGAGCCACAAGAGGGCAGCATAGAGATAGAAAGAATCAGCCTCTAGGTCAGTATGTATGCAGTGCTCAGGTGGAGCCACAAGAGGGCAGCATAGAGATAGAAAGAATCAGCCTCTAGGTCAGTATGTATGCAGTGCTCAGGTGGAGCCACAAGAGGGCAGCATAGAGATAGAAAGAATCAGCCTCTAGGTCAGTATGTATGCAATGCTCAGGTGGAGCCACAAGAGGGCAGCATAGAGATAGAAAGAATCAGCCTCTAGGTCAGTATGTATGCAATGCTCAGGTGGAGCCACAAGAGGGCAGCATAGAGATAGAAAGAATCAGCCTCTAGGTCAGTATGTATGCAATGCTCAGGTGGAGCCACAAGAGGGCAGCATAGAGATAGAAAGGATCAGCCTCTAGGTCAGTATGTATGCAATGCTCAGGTGGAGCCTCAAGAGGGCAGCATAGAGATAGAAAGAATCAGCCTCTTGGTCAGTATGTATGCAATGCTCAGGTGGAGCCTCAAGAGGGCAGCATAGAGATAGAAAGAATCAGCCTCTAGGTCAGTATGTATGCAGTGCTCAGGTGGAGCTACAAGAGGGCAGCATAGAGATAGAAAGAATCAGCCTCTAGGTCAGTAAGTATGCAATGCTCAGGTGGAGCTACAAGAGGGCAGCATAGAGATAGAAAGAATCAGCCTCTAGGTCAGTATGTATGCAGTGCTCAGGTGGAGCCTCAAGAGGGCAGCATAGAGATAGAAAGAATCAGCCTCTAGGTCAGTAAGTATGCAATGCTCAGGTGGAGCTACAAGAGGGCAGCATAGAGATAGAAAGAATCAGCCTCTAGGTCAGTATGTATGCAGTGCTCAGGTGGAGCCACAAGAGGGCAGCATAGAGATAGAAAGAATCAGCCTCTAGGTCAGTATGTATGCAATGCTCAGGTGGAGCCACAAGAGGGCAGCATAGAGATAGAAAGAATCAGCCTCTAGGTCAGTATGTATGCAATGCTCAGGTGGAGCCACAAGAGGGCAGCATAGAGATAGAAAGAATCAGCCTCTAGGTCGGTATGAATGCAATGCTCAGGTGGAGCCTCAAGAGGGCAGCATAGAGATAGAAAGAATCAGCCTCTTGGTCAGTATGTATGCAATGCTCAGGTGGAGCCACAAGAGGGCAGCATAGAGATAGAAAGAATCAGCCTCTAGGTCGGTATGTATGCAATGCTCAGGTGGAGCCACAAGAGGGCAGCATAGAGATAGAAAGGATCAGCCTCTAGGTCGGTATGAATGCAATGCTCAGGTGGAGCCTCAAGAGGGCAGCATAGAGATAGAAAGAATCAGCCTCTAGGTCAGTAAGTATGCAATGCTCAGGTGGAGCCACAAGAGGGCAGCATAGAGATAGAAAGGATCAATCTCTAGGTCGGTATGAATGCAATGCTCAGGTGGAGCCTCAAGAGGGCAGCATAGAGATAGAAAGAATCAGCCTCTTGGTCAGTATGTATGCAATGCTCAGGTGCAGCCACAAGATGGCAGCATAGGGATCGAAAGGATCAACTTCTAGTTATATATATTTGTGTGTGTGTGTGTGAGAGAGAGAGAGAATGCAATGCTCAGGTGGAGCCAGAAGAGGGCAGCATAGAGCTAGAAAGGATCAACCTCTAGTTCCAAATATATATATTAATGCAATGCTCAGCTGGATCCAGAAGACGGCAGCGTAAAGATAGAAAGGATCAACTTCATATATATATATATATATATATATATATATATATGAATGCAATGCTCAGGTGGAGCCACAAGAGGGCGGCATAGAGATAGAAAGGATCAGCCTCTAGGTCAGTATATTTGCAATGCTCAGGTGCAGCCACAAGAGGGCAGCATAATGACAGAAAGGATCAGCTTCTAATTACATATATCTATTAACGCAATGCTAAGGTTGAGCCAGAAGAGGGCAGCATAGAAATAGAAAGGATCAATCTCATATATATATATTCATAGATATATGAATGCAATGCCCAGGTGCAGCCACAAGAGGGCGGTATATAATTAGAAAGGATCAGCTTCCGTCCTACCAATCGGTGGCATCCAGGGGCTGCTTGGATCCTCCCAATCCGCAGTAACATCCGTATCCATTGTAAAATAAGGATGCCAACTTCCCCGTTGCCCGTCGCACCATCTCCGCAAACTGGATCAAGTTGCCGTCGGTGGCTGGAGAAAGAGAAGGGCCTCCCAGTGAACTGGTTTATTTTTTTGGGCGAAGTATGCCAAAGATATTGTGGAACTACAAATCCCAAGCTCCCCATAGCAAGTCACTTTGCTGTTTTAACAATTTACGTAATTAATACGTAAATAATCATTAGATTGTTATAGATTATTATTATTATACATTATTATAATATTTATTTATACCCCATTTTATATCTCTAGAAGGAGACTCAAAGTGGCTTTATATTATATTACATTATATATAATAATATAGTTTAAATGTTTATGTCTTGAGTTGGAAATTAATTCACAGACAGACTGGAAGGGCTTTATTTCTAAAAGCATACAGTAGGGTTACAAGCAAAGTTCCATCTGACAGCTCGTTTTCCTCACTGCCCCATTTCAATGGAAACCTTCTCCCTTGCTTCAAGTGAGCTACATTATTATTATTATTATTATTAGGTTTTTATACATTATTATTATACATGCTATTAAAATAATGTAATAAATGGTCATACATTATATTATTATAATAAATTATTATTATGTATTATATTATGAGATTGTTATCAATTATTATATATTATGTTATTATATTGTCATAAATTATTATTATACATTCTATTATTATTAGATTATTATAAATTAGTATTATTAGATTATTTAGTATTATATTACTATTATTATACATTATATTATATTGTTATATATTATTATGAAATATAATATTATGTATATCATTTTAAAATATTATTATTTGTATTGTTATAATGCATTATTATACATGAAATTATTATTTGTTATACTATTTCACGTGAATAATATTATTATCAAGCATTTTATTATATTGGCATAAAATATTTTTATTATAAGTTATTATATTGTCATAAAATATTATTATACATTATATTATTACATTGTCATAAATTACTATTAGTATACATTGTATTATTTATTATTGTATTTTAAATTGTTATTAATATGATTATACAATTTGATTATACAATTATATAGTTACAAAATATTGTTATACATTATTATTATTATTATTATTATTATTATTATTATTATTATTGAAGGCTTTTATGGCCGGAATCACTGGGTTCCTGTGAGTCTTCCGGGCTGTTTGGAAGACTCATGTCCCAGAAGCATTCTCTCCTGACGTTTCTCCCACATCTATGGCAGGCATCCTAAAAGGTTGTGAGGTCCGTTGGAAACTAGACAAGTGGGGTGTATATATATGTGTGTGTGTGTGTAATAATGTCCAGGGTGGGAGAAAGAACTCTTGCCTGTTGGAGACAAGTGTAAATGTTGCAAATGGCCAGCTTGATTAGCATTGAATGGCCTTGCAGTTTCAAAGCCTGGCTGCTTCCTGCCTGGGGAATCCTTTGTTGGGAGGTGACTACACAGGTACATAAACCCCATTTTACTAGTTTCCAACAGACCTCACTACCCTTGAAGATGAGCATTGAAGGGCCTTGCAGTTTCAAAGTCTGGCTGCTTCCTGTCTGGGGGAATCCTTTGTTGGGAGGTGACTCTACGTATATATATATATATATACCCCCATTTTCCTAGTTTCCAAGAGACCTCACTACCCCTGAAGATGAGCATTGAATGGCCTTGCAGTTTCAAAGCCTGGCTGCTTCCTGTCTGGGGGAATCCTTTGTTGGGAGGTGACTCTACAGATCTATAAACCCCCATTTTCCTAGTTTCCAAGAGACCTCACTACCCCTGAAGATGAGCATTGAATGACCTTGCAGTTTCAAAGCCTGGCTGCTTCCTGTCTGGGGGAATCCTTTGTTGGGAGGTGACTCCACAGATATAGAAACCCCATTTTCCTAGTTTCTAACAGACCTCACGACCCTTGAAGATGAGCATTGAAGGGCCTTGCAGTTTCAAAGCCTGGCTGCTTCCTGTCTGGGGGAATCCTTTGTTGGGAGGTGACTCCACAGATATAGAAACCCCATTTTCCTAGTTTCTAACAGACCTCACGACCCTTGAAGATGAGCATTGAATGGCCTTGCAGTTTCAAAGCCTGGCTGCTTCCTGTCTGGGGGAATCCTTTGTTGGGAGGTGACTCCACAGATATAGAAACCCCCATTTTCCTAGTTTCTAACAGACCTCACGACCCTTGAAGATGAGCATTGAATGGCCTTGCAGTTTCAAAGCCTGGCTGCTTCCTGTCTGGGGGAATCCTTTGTTGGGAGGTGACTCCACAGATATAGAAACCCCATTTTCCTTGTTTCTAACAGACCTCACGACCCTTGAAGATGAGCATTGAATGGCCTTGCAGTTTCAAAGCCTGGCTGCTTCCTGCCTGGGGGAATCCTTTGTTGAGAGGTGACTCCACAGATATAGAAACCCCATTTTCCTTGTTTCTAACAGACCTCACGACCCTTGAAGATGAGCATTGAAGGGCCTTGCAGTTTCAAAGCCTGGCTGCTTCCTGTCTGGGGGAATCCTTTGTTGGGAGGTGACTCCACAGGTACATAAACCCCATTTTCCTTATTTCTAACAGACCTCACGACCCTTGAAGATGAGCATTGAAGGGCCTTGCAGTTTCAAAGCCTGGCTGCTTCCTGCCTGGGGGAATCCTTTGTTGAGAGGTGACTCCACAGATATAGAAACCCCATTTTCCTTGTTTCTAACAGACCTCACGACCCTTGAAGATGAGCATTGAAGGGCCTTGCAGTTTCAAAGCCTGGCTGCTTCCTGTCTGGGGGAATCCTTTGTTGGGAGGTGACTCCACAGATATAGAAACCCCATTTTCCTTGTTTCTAACAGACCTCACGACCCTTGAAGATGAGCATTGAAGGGCCTTGCAGTTTCAAAGCCTGGCTGCTTCCTGTCTGGGGGAATCCTTTGTTGGGAGGTGACTCCACAGATCTATAAACCCATTTTCCTAGTTTCCAAGAGACCTCACAACCCTTGAAGATGAGCATTGAATGGCCTTGCAGTTCCAAAGCCTGGCTGCTTCCTGCCTGGGGGAATCCTTTGTTGGGAGGTGACTCCACAGATATAGAAACCCCATTTTCCTAGTTTCCAACAACCTCACGACCCTTGAAGATGAGCATTGAATGGCCTTGCAGTTCCAAAGCCTGGCTGCTTCCTGCCTGGGGGAATCCTTTGTTGGGAGGTGACTCTACAGATCTATAAACCCCAATTTTTCTAGTTTCCAAGAGACCTCACAACCCTTGAAGATGAGCATTGAATGGTCTTGCAGTTTCAAAGCCTGGCTGCTTCCTGCCTGGGGGAATCCTTTGTTGGGAGGTGACTCCACAGGTACATAAACCCCATTTTCCTAGTTTCCAAGAGACCTCACAACCCTTGAAGATGAGCATTGAAGGGCCTTGCAGTTTCAAAGCCTGGCTGCTTCCTGCCTGGGGGAATCCTTTGTTGGGAGGTGATTCCAGACTCACCACAGAAGAAGAAGAAAAGGATAAAAGCAGCTCCGAAGAAATGCCTCATGTTGATTGTCGCTTCAAGAAATGCGAGAACAAGGCAGGTCTTCTTCGGCCCGGTTCCGGCAAAACCTGGGAGCCGCCCTTCGTTCGCCGAACGCAAACAGACACTTTGGCGATTGTTCGTTGATCGTTGTAAATCCCCCCTTGGTCATAATGTCAATATTGACGGTTCCCATTAGGATCGGTTTGTCTGCTTTCGAGGAGGAACCCCGTGCGAACTTCCTTCAAATATTGTCTTGGTCGCCATTGCATTATATTTATTACTAGCTTGGGTACCCAGCATCAAATGCATAAGGTTGTGGGTGAACTACAACTCCCATCACGGCAGGTCAACCCTGAGAACCCTCAGCAGTACTTACAAGTGTGTTATGTTGGGCACGTTTGCTCTAGATCTGCGGTTCTCAACCTGGGGGTCGCGGCCACCCGAGGGGTCACCTGGCCATTTCAGAGGGGTCGTGGGTACACAGCATCAAATGCATAAGGTTGTGGGTGAACTACAACTCCCATCACGGCAGGTCAACCCTGAGAACCCTCAGCAGTACTTACAAGTGTGTTATGTTGGGCACGTTTGCTCTAGATCTGCGGTTCTCAACCTGGGGGTCGCGGCCACCCGAGGGGTTACCTGGCCATTTCAGAGGGGTCGTGGGTACACAGCATCAAATGCATAAGGTTGTGGGTGAACTACAACTCCCATCACAGCAGGTCAACCCTGAGAACCCTCAGCAGTACTTACAAGTGTGTTATGTTGGGCAAGTTTGCTCTAGATCTGCGGTTCTCAACCTGGGGGTCGCGGCCACCCGAGGGGTCACCTGGCCATTTCAGAGGGGTCGTGGGTACACAG